>NW_026990613.1:0-98353 GCF_036250125.1 Pseudopipra pipra
TGCGCAAACCTTTAATTTGAGGTCTCTCTGCACTGCCTCCCTCTTCCATGAGGCCCTAGAGTGTCACAATGGCCCTTTGATTCCAGGGGAATCTGCAGTGTTCAGTGTTCCAGGTGTTACGTGAAGCCCCATATTGTCACAATGGCACTAAAATGAGAGGATCTCTTTTCTAAACGACTTAGTACATCAGAAGCTTTATCTCAGATAAAAAGGATATCCTAATTCTTTTAAGACTTCAGTTATTTTTAGGAGAGAGAATGTAGATAACACATGGAAACGAATAGAGAGTATATCGTATGCCCATCTTCAAGAAATTAGCTTACGTGCCTCTGAAATGTTCTTCAATAAGAGATTGTTCTGTTAAGAAGAAAGTCAATTAAATATTGTTTAAGCAAACGGGAAGTTCTAAGACATATGTCTTAGTTGGTCCTAGAACATTTAATTTAGGAGTTCGAGGTCGGATAGATCAAGCAGACACGCTACGAGGCCTGATTAGCGAGAAGACCACTCTCCGAACATGACTGCCCCCCCCCCCGAAGAAATGGACGCTAGATGGCAGTCTTGCTCCACGAATAAAACCCAAGATGCTATATGACCTCAAAATCATAACCTAATTCTCCACTGCTGGGGAAGGGGGAAGGGGTCTCTCAAGCGGCACTGTATTTATATTCCGAAATTTATACTAGATGTTTGATCCATGCATGGCAGAGTACCCCATGTATTCCCAGCTGACATATTAAAGAAATGTTCGATACAATGGTTTCTGGTCATTGGATTGAATTCTTTTTTTTCCCCCCTTTGATTCCATGAAATTCCAAAGATACCTTTTAGGGTTTGTTTAATACCGTGAAGTCCCGCCTCTGAGCGCCCCTCAACCTGCTGCAGATGTGCTGCTTCCACCACATGCAGTTCAGATGTGACAGGCTGTTCCCTGGGCCTCTGAGCAAGAGGAGCAGGAGGAGGGGGGACACAGAAGAGATCTCCTCACAGAGGTTGCATCTCCAGGAAGTTCAAAGCAGGTGGGAGATGCCATGCCACATCCGAGCTTTCTCTGGGGATGCTGCTTCTCCCATGCACTGCCTCGCCGTAGCACTCGTACCACAGCCCCTGACAAAAGACCAGGTGGTCTTTGTCGCTAGCAGAATTGCTCCTGCTGCCAGCAGGGATGCTCCCCGAGACAGACCAGGAGAGGCCGACCCGGGGAGCTGAGCCGGGAGGGATGTTCTTGCCTCTCGTGCCCCTCGAGCATTCTCAAAAGCGCCTGCCGTGGAGGACAATTCAGGAGTCCCCCCGGGCCAGCAAAAGAGAGATGAGAAGGAAGAGATGATGGCCACGAAAAAAGCTCATGGTCTGTCAATCTTGAACTCCTCGAGACCAATCCTCAGCCCTCCCACCTAGCCCGGCCCTGCCGCCTCCGCGGCGCAGAGCTCCGACCGCCGCCCCGGGCCGCCGCTCTCGTCGGCCCTCCGGATCCAGCCCGCACCCGACGAGAGCCCCAGAGGCGTCGGCGCCCCGGTACAGTACCCGGGCTTAGTTGGATGAGGAGGACCGTGGACGGAGACGAGAACAGTGGACGGAGACGAAGACAGAGGAGGGAGAGGAGGCGCAGAGGAAGCGGAGAGGAGACGGCCCGGCCGGAGCAGAGACGGGGCTATCGGAGGCAGCGAGAAGCCGGGCGTTGGATCGGCACTTTCGGCGCCGGCGGAGAGCGGGACTGGCGGCCCTGGCCGCGGTTCTGCTCGGTGCCCAAGGCTGGCACCCGGCGACCGGGGGGCCGCGGCTGGAGTTGCCGTGCAGGTCCCTGCAGGGAGGGAGGTTGCCGTCCTGCCTGGCAGGTTCTTCACAGAGCTCCGTCTCCCAACTAGCCTCCCGTCCGTCCCTCCCTCTGCTCCATAAAGTATTCCCTCGGAACACTCACCGGTCTTTTCTTTGTCGAGCCGTTCCCGTTTCCTTGCTTTACTCTCGGTCCTTCAGAGACCTCCTGCAGTCCGTCCTTCCCCTTTTCTACTTTCCTTTCTCTCTTGCTTAGCTCAGTCGCGCAGCTTCCCATTCTTCAGTGACTCCAAAAATCCACCTCTCTTTCCCGCACTCAACTCTCCAGCAAATTCTAATGGGCACTTCCACAACTGCACACCTTGACAGTCTCGTCAAATTCTTCTCCGTACGGTCCTGACTCTTTCTGTGCCCTGTCTTCTGGGAAACAACATCCAGTGCAAAAAGCCATTCTGACGGCTTTTTGTCTTTAGCTCCCCGCCAGTGTCTGCAGGCAGAGCCCAGGGGTACTAGGACACATTGGTGGAGACAACGGAAGGCAGTGAGATCATCAGAAAGTGTGTTCACACGCCAACCTCCGGATCAGCGATTTTATCCCTTTCTACCGGCAGCTCCCGGGTCACAGCACGGAACTCCTCGCGCGCGCTGCTAAAGGGTGCAGAGAGCTGCGTGCGCCAGCGGGGCGGCTGTCGTTGTCGGGAGATGGACGTTGGACCTTCCCCTAACTCTCCGGACCCCCTCTTGGAGACACGGCGCTGTATTCCTTCGCCCTGGCAGACAGGGATTCATTGACACGGTCGTCTTTGGAGCTTTCAGGGGATTTTCTTAGAAATGCACAACTCGTTTAATAGTTTCTACAGGGAAGCAATGAAGCGCCCCTATGAAAAAAGGGCGTTTCACTACTACACAAAGCACGGACCGCAGGAGTTCTCTAAAGGACAGAGAGAAAAGCAAGGGAAAAGAATGGCTTCACAAAAATAAGAGTGGTGAGTGTTACGTGGGAATGCTTTATGGAGCGGGGGGGGACCGACGGGAGGCTAGTTGGGAGACGGAGCTCTGTGAAGAACCTGCCAGGCAGGACGGCAGCCTCCCTCCCTGCAGGGACCTGCACGGCAACTCCAGCCGCGGCCCCCCGGTCGCCGGGCGCCAGCCTTGCGCACCGAGCAGAACCGCGGCCAGCGCCGCCAGTCCCGCTCTCCGCCGGCGCCGAAAGTGCCGATCCAACGCCCGGCTTCTCGCTGCCTCCGATAGCCCCGTCTCTGCTCCGGCCGGGCCGCCTCCTCTGCGCCTCCTCTCCCTCCTCTGTCTTCGTCTCCGTCCACTGTTCTCGTCTCCGTCCACGGTCCTCCTCATCCAACTAAGCCCGGGTACTGTACCGGGGCGCCGACGCCTCTGGGGCTCTCGTCGGGTGCGGGCTGGATCCGGAGGGCCGGCGAGAGCGGCGGCCCGGGGCGGCGGTCGGAGCTCTGCGCCGCGGAGGCGGCGGGGCCGGGCTAGGTGGGAGGGCTGAGGATTGGTCTCGAGGAGTTCAAGATTGACAGACCATGAGCTTTTTTCGTGGCCATCATCTCTTCCTTCTCATCTCTCTTTTGCTGGCCCGGGGGGACTCCTGAATTGTCCTCCACGGCAGGCGCTTTTGAGAATGCTCGAGGGGCACGAGAGGCAGAACATCCCTCCCGGCTCGGCTCCCCGGGTCGGCCTCTCCTGGTCTGTCTCGGGGAGCATCCCTGCTGGTAACAGGAGGAATTCTGCTAGCGACAAAAACCACCTGGTCTTTTGTCAGGGGCTGTGGCACGAGTGCTATGGCGAGGCATTGCATGGGAGAAGCACCTTCCCCAGAGAAAGCTCGGACGTGGCATGGCATCTCCCACCTGCTTTGGACTTTCTGGCGATGCAGCCTCTGTGAGGAGATCTCTTCTGTGTCCCTCCTCCTGCTCCTCTTACTCAGAGGACCAGGGAACAGCCTGTCACATCCGAACTGGATGTGCTGGAACCAGCATATCTGCAGCAGGTTGACGGGCACTCTGAGGCACAGTCAAAAGGTTCATTCCCTTTCCCATTGCTCTCAACTCAGTAAAAGGACATGAAGCACCACCAGGGAAGGGCGTGGTCCATTCCCATGTGCACTGGCTTCTCATCCAGCCCACAGAAGTTCTTTAGCCTTCCCTGGAGAGACACGGATGGACTAGGGCGGGTGACTCTCTTTGCATTGAAGAGACAAGTCTTGAGCACACACCTGGTGGTGGTGTGGGGAGATGACCCTGAGCAAGTACAATTGCCATCAGCCTCATGGGGGAGCCTTGAAGTTCTGTGGGACAAAGAGTGTCTGGTGTCACTTTGAATTTACGGTACTAAACCCTGGCAAAGCCCCTGGATGCAGCTCTGGGATGTGCTTCTGTGCACAGAGCTCCCCGTGCCCATCCCTCAGACCGTGGGGTTTCTCAGATAGTGGCAGAGCAAGTGGCACCTCACAAGGGTTGAGATGTATCCAGGCTCCGGGCGTGGCAGCAGGAGCCCCAGGAGATACTGCCCCTGCTGCCATGAACTGTCTGTCTGGGTGTGTGCCAGGGAAGGACTCGTGTGTCTGAAAACCCTTGTGTGAGCGAGCAGTGAGCCCCCGCCAGGGCACCACTGACTCTTGGCCAGCTGGCCATCCACCACGGTCCCAGAGGCCATTTTCCAGCACTGCTATGCAGCATGTCATTCCCAGTCTGTCCGTACAACCGAGGTTGCCCCATCCCAGGGACAGAATCTGGCACTTCCCCTTGTTGAACTTCCTCTGGTGGATGATTGCGCAAACCTTTAATTTGAGGTCTCTCTGCACTGCCTCCCTCTTCCATGAGGCCCTAGAGTGTCATAATGGTCCTTTGATTCCAGGGGAATCTGCAGTGTTCAGTGTTCCAGGTGTTACGTGAAGCCCCATATTGTCACAATGGCACTAAAATGAGAGGATCTCTTTTCTAAACGACTTAGTACATCAGAAGCTTTATCTCAGATAAAAAGGATATCCTAATTCTTTTAAGACTTCAGTTATTTTTAGGAGAGAGAATGTAGATAACACATGGAAACGAATAGAGAGTATATCGTATGCCCATCTTCAAGAAATTAGCTTACGTGCCTCTGAAATGTTCTTCAATAAGAGATTGTTCTGTTAAGAAGAAAGTCAATTAAATATTGTTTAAGCAAACGGGAAGTTCTAAGACATATGTCTTAGTTGGTCCTAGAACATTTAATTTAGGAGTTCGAGGTCGGATAGATCAAGCAGACACGCTACGAGGCCTGATTAGCGAGAAGACCACTCTCCGAACATGACTGCCCCCCCCCGAAGAAATGGACGCTAGATGGCAGTCTTGCTCCACGAATAAAACCCAAGATGCTATATGACCTCAAAATCATAACCTAATTCTCCACTGCTGGGGAAGGGGGAAGGGGTCTCTCAAGCGTCACTGTATTTATATTCCGAAATTTATACTAGATGTTTGATCCATGCATGGCAGAGTACCCCATGTATTCCCAGCTGACATATTAAAGAAATGTTCGATACAATGGTTTCTGGTCATTGGATTGAATTCTTTTTTTTCCCCCCTTTGATTCCATGAAATTCCAAAGATATCTTTTAGGGTTTGTTTAATACCGTGAAGTCCCGCCTCTGAGCGCCCCTCAACCTGCTGCAGATGTGCTGCTTCCACCACATGCAGTTCAGATGTGACAGGCTGTTCCCTGGTCCTCTGAGCAAGAGGAGCAGGAGGAGGGGGGACACAGAAGAGATCTCCTCACGGAGGTTGCATCTCCAGGAAGTTCAAAGCAGGTGGGAGATGCCATTCCACATCCGAGCTTTCTCTGGGGATGCTGCTTCTCCCATGCACTGCCTCGCCGTAGCACTCGTACCACAGCCCCTGACAAAAGCCCAGGTGGTCTTTGTCGCTAGCAGAATTGCTCCTGCTGCCCAGCAGGGATGCTCCGACCGCCGCCCTGCTGCCGCCGCTCTCGCCGACCCTCCGGATCCAGCCCGCACCCGACGAGAGTCCCAGAGGCATCGACCCAAGCACAGCACCCAGGCTGACTTGGATGAGGAGGGCAGTGGACGTAGACGAAGACAGAGGAGAGAGAGGAGGCGGAGAGGAGGACTTCCCCTTTCCTGCTTTCCTTTCTCTCTTGCTTTGCTTAGTCGCGCTGCTTCCCATTCTACAGTGACTCCAAACATCCACCTCTCTTTCCCGCACTCATCTCTCGAGTAAGTCTAATGGACACTTCCACAACCGCACACCTTGACAGTCTCGTCAAATTTTTCTCCGTATCATCCTTACTGTTTCTGTGCCCTTTCTTCTGGGAAACAACATGCAGTGCAAAGAGTAGTTCTAACGGCTTTTCTTCTTTATCTCCCAGCTAGTGTCTGCAGGCAGAGCCCAGGTGCAGCAAGACCCATTGGTAGACCAGGGAGGGCTTTAAAAGGTCAGTGCCATGATGAGTCCTACACCATTATGACATTTCTGGGCTTTATGAGGTCAGCGTGATGATGAGGCCTGCACCATTATGACATGTCTGGGCGTTGAGAGGTCAGTGCCATGATGAGGCCTGAACCATTATGACATGTCTGGGATATATGAGGTCACAGTGATGATGAGAACTGCACCATTATGACATGTCTGGGCTTTGAGAGGTCAGTGCCATGATGAGGCCTGCACCATTATGACATGTCTGGGATATATGAGGTCACAGTGATGATGAGAACTGCACCATTATGACATGTCTGGGCTTTATGAGGTTTGTGCCATGATGAGGCCTACACTATTATGATGGGTTTGGGCATTATGAGGTCAGTGTGATGATGAGACCTGCACCAATATGAGATATTCGGGTTTATGACGTCAATGTGATTATGAGGTGTGCACCATTATGAGGTGTCTGGGCTGCATGAGGTAACTATGATGATGAGGTTTGCACCAATATGACATATCTGGGCTTTATGAGGTCAGTGCCATGAGGAGGCCTGAACCATTATGACATGTCTGGGATATATGAGGTCACTGTGATGATGAGGCCTGCACCATTATGACATGTCTGGGCATTATGAGGTCAGAGTGATGATGAGGTCTGCACCATTATGACATGTCTGGGCTTCATGAGGTCAGTGTGATGATGAGGACTGCACCATTATGACCTGTCTGGGCTTTATGAGGTCAGTGCCATGATGAGACCTGCACTATTATGACATGTCTGGGCTTTATGAGGTCAGTGCCATGATGAGGCCTGCACCATTATGACATGTCCGGGCTTTATGAAGTCAGTGTGATGATGAGGCCTGCACAAATATGATATGTCTGGGCTTTATGAGGTCAGTGCCATGAGGAGACCGGCACTATTATGACATGTCTAGGCTTTATGAGGTCACTGTGACTATGAGACCTGCACCACTATGACATGTCTGGGCTTTATGAGGTTACTGTGGTGCTGAGACCTGCACCACTATGACATGTCTGGGCTTTATGAGGTTACTGTGATGATGAGGCCTGCACCATTATGACATGTCTGGGCTCTTAGAGGCTTGTGCTATCATGAGGCCTGCACCATTATGACATGTCTGGGCTTTATGAGGTCAGTCTGATGATGAGGCCTGCATTTTATGAGCTGTCTGGGCCGTATGAGGTCACTCAGATGATGACGCTTGCACCACTCTGTAATGTCCGGGTGTTTATGAGGTCAGTGCCAAGATGACGCCCACACAATTATGACATGTCTGGGCTTTATGAGCTCACTGTGATGATGAGACCTGCACCATTATGACATATCTGGGCTTTATGAGGTCAGTGCCATGATGAGGCCTGCACCATTATGACTTGTCTGGGCTTTATGAGGTCACTGTGATGATGAGGCCCGCATCATGATGAGGTGCCTGGGCATTATGAGGTCAGTGTGAGGATGAGGCCTGCACCATTATGACATGTCTGGACTTTATGAGGTCAGTGCCACGATGAAGCCTGCACCATTATGAGGTGTCTCGGCTTTATGAGGTCAGTGTGAGGATGAGGCCTGGACCATTATGACATGTCTGGGCTTTATGAGGTCAGTGCCATGATGAGGTCTGCATTATAATGACATGTCTGAGCTTTATGAGGTTAGAGCCAGGAGGAGGCCTGAACCATTATGAGACGTCTGGGCTTCATGAGGTCAGTGTGATGTTGAGGCCTGCACCATTATGAGGTGTCAAGGCCTTAATGAGGTCAGTGCCATGACCTGACCTGCACCATTATGACATGTCTGGGCTTTATGACGTCAGTGTGATGATGAAGCCTGCACCATTATGACATGTCTGGGCTTTATGAGGTCAGTGTGATGCTGAGGCCTGCACCATTATGAGGTGTCTGGGCTTTATGAGGTGACTGCCATGACGAGGCCTGCACCATTATGACATGTCTGGTCTTTATGAGGTCAGTGTGATGATGAGACCTTCACCATTATGAGGTGTCTTGGCTTTATGAGCTCACTGTGATGATGAGGCCTGCACCATTATGACATGTCTGGGCTTTATGAGGTCAGTGTGATGATGAGGCCTGGGCCATTATGATATGTCTGGGTTTTATGAGGTCAGTGCCATGAGGAGACCTGCACGATTATGACATGTCTGGACTTTAGGAGGTCAGTGCCATAATGAGGCCTGCACCATTATGACATGTCTGTGCTTTACGAGGTCACTGTAATGATTGGACCTGCAACATTATGACATGTCTGGGCTTTATGAGGTCAGTGTGATGATGAGGCCTGCACAATCATGATTTTTCAGGGTTTTATGATGGCACTGTGATGATGAGGCCTGCACAATTTTAACATGTCTGGTCTTTATGAGGTAACTGTGATGGGGACACCTGCAGCATTACGACATGTCTGGGCTTTATGAGGTCAGTTCCAAGAGGAGGCCTGCACCATTATGACATGTCTGGGCTTTATGAGGTCAGTTCCAAGAGGAGGCCTGCACCATCATGACATTTCTGGGCTTTATGAGGTCAATGTGATGATGAGACCTGCACCATTATGAGGTATCAGGGCTTTATGAGGTCAGTGCCATGAGGAGGCCTGCACTATTATGACATGTCTGGGCTTTATGAAGTCACTGTGATGATGAGGCCTGGGGCATTATGTCATGTCTGGGCTTTATGAGGTCAGTGTGATTATGAGACTTGCACCATTATGACGTGTCTGGGTTTTATGAGGTCACTGTGATGATGAGGCCTGCACCATTATGACATGTCTGGGCTTTATGAGGTCACTGTGATGCTGAGGCCTGCACCATTATGAGGTGTCTGGGCTTTATGAGGTGACTGCCATGACGAGGCCTGCACCATTATGACATGTTCTGGTCTTTATGAGGTCAGTGTGATGATGAGACCTGCACCATTATGAGGTGTCTTGGCTATATGAGCTCATTTTGATGATGAGGCCTGCACCATTATGACATGTCTGGGCTCTTAGAGGCTTGTGCTATCATGAGGCCTGCACCATTATGACATGTCTGGGCTTTATGAGGTCAGTGTGTTGATAAGGCCTGCTCTTTTAAGAGGTGTCTGGGCCTTATGAGGGCACTCTGATGATGACGCTTGCACCACTCTGTCATGTCTGGGTGTTTATGAGGTCAGTGCCATGATGACGCCCGCACCATTATGACACGTCTGGGCTTTATGAGCTCACTGTGATGATGAGACCTGCACCATTATGACATATCTGGGCTTTATGAGGTCAGTGTGCTGATGAGGCCTGCACCATTATGACTTGTCTGGGCTTTATGAGGTCAGTGTGATGATGAGGCCTGCACCATGATGAGGTGCCTGGGCATTATGAGGTCAGTGTGAGGATGAGGCCTGCACCATCATGACATTTCTGGGCTTTATGAGGTCAATGTGATGATGAGACCTGCACCATTATGAGGTGTCAGGGCTTTATGAGGACAGTGCCATGAGAAGGCCTGCACCATTATGACATGTCTGGGCTTTATGAAGTCAGTGTGATGATGAGGCCTGCAAAAATGTGACATGTCTGGGCTTTATGAGGTCAGTGCCATGAGGATGCCTGCACCATTATGACATGTTTGGGCTTTATGAGGTTAGTGTGATGATGAGGTCTGCACCATTAGGACATGCGTGGGTTTATGAGGTCAGTGCCATGAGGAGGCCTGCACCATTATGACATGTCTGGGCTTTATGAAGTCACTGTGATGATGCCGCCTGGGCCATTATGACATGTCTGGGCTTTATGAGGTCAGTGTGATTATGAGACTTGCACTATTATGACGTGTCTGGGTTTTATGAGGTCACTGTGATGATGAGGAGGCCTGCACCATTATGACATGTCTGGGCTCTTAGAGGCTTGTGCTATCATGAGGCCTGCACCATTATGACATGTCTGGGATTTATGAGGTCAGTGGGATGACGAGGCCTGCACCATTATGACATGTCTGGGCTCTTAGAGGCTTGTGCTATCATGAGGCCTGCACCATTATGACATGTCTGGGATTTATGAGGTCAGTGGGATGATGAGGCCTGCACCATTATGATATGTCTGGGCTTTATGAGGTCAGTGCCATGATTAGACCTGCACCATTATGACATATCTGGGCTTTAAGAGGTCAGTGCAATGAGGAGGTCTGCACCATTATGACATGTCTGGGCTTTATGAGGTCAGTGCCATGATGAGGTCTGCACTATTATGACATGTCTGAGCTTTAGTAGGTCAGCGCCAGGAGGAGGTCTGAACCATTATGACATGTCTGGGCTTCATGAGGTCAGTGTGATGATGAGGACAGTACCATTATGAGGTGTCTGGGATTTATGAGGTCAGTGCCATGATGCGACCTGCACCATTATGACACGTCTGGGCTTATGAGGTCAGTGTGACGATGAGACCTGCACCATTATGAAATATCTGGGCCTTATGAGGACAGTGCCATGAGAGGCCTGCACCATTATGACATGTCCGGGCTTTATGAGGTCAGTGTCATGATGAGGTCTGCACTATTATGACATGTCTGGGCTTCATGAGGTCAGTGTGATGATGAGGACTGTACCATTATGAGGTGTCTGGGCTTTATGAGGTCAGTGCCATGATGCGACCTGCACCATTATGACATGTGTGGGCTTTATGAGGTCAGTGTGATTATGAGACCTTCACCACTATGACGTGTCTGGGTTTTATGAGGTCACTGTGATGATGAGGCCTGCACCATTATGACATGTCTGGGCTTTATGACGTCACTGTGATGCTGAGGCCTGCACCATTATGAGGTGTCTGGGCTTTATGAGGTCAGTGCCATGAGGAGGCCTGCACCATTATGACATGTCTGGGCTTTATGAGCTGATTGTGATTATGAGACCTGCACCATTATGACATATCTGGGCTTTATGAGGTCAGTGTGATGATGAGGCCTGCACCATGATGAGGTGTCTGGGCATTATGAGGTCAGTGTGAGGATGAGGCCTGGACCATTATGACATGTCTGGACTTTATGAGGTCAGTGCCACGATGAAGCCTGCACCATTATGAGGTGTCTCGGGTTTATGAGGTCAGTGTGATTATGATGCCTGGACCACTACGACATGTCTGGGCTTTATGAGGTCAGTGCCATGATGAGACCTGCACCATTATGACATGTCTGGGCTTTATGAGGTCAGCGCCAGGAGAAGGCCTGAACCATTATGACATGTGTGGTCTTCATGAGGTCAGTGTGATGATGAGGACTGTACCATTATGAGGTGTCTGGGCTTTATGAGGTCAGCGCCATGATGCGACCTGCACAATTATGACATGTCTGGGCTTTATGAGGTCAGTGTGATGATGAGACCTGAACCATTGTGAAATGTCTGGGCTTTATGAGGTCAGTGCCATGATGAGACCTGCACCATTATGACATGTATGGGCTTTATGAGGTCACTGTGATGATGTGGCCTCCACCATTATGACATGTCTGGGCTTTATGAGGACAGTGCCATGAGGAGGCCTCCACCATTATGACATGTCTGGGCTTTATGAGGTCAGTGTAATGATGAGGCCTGCGCAATCATGATTTTTCAGGGTTTTATGATGGCACTGTGATGATGAGGCCTGCACCATTATAACATGCCTGGTCTTTATGAGGTAACTGTGATGGTGACACCTGCACCATTATGACATGTCTGGACTTTATGAGGTCAGTTCCAAGAGGAGGCCTGCACCGTTATGCCATGTCTGGGCTTTATGCGGTCAGTGGTATGAGGAGGCCTGGGCCATTATTACATGTCTGGGCTTTATGAGCTCACTGTGATGATGAGACCTGCACCATTATGACATATCTGGGCTTTATGAGGTCAGTGTGACGATGAGGCCTGCACCATGATGAGGTTTCTGGTCTTTATGAAGTCAGTGCCAGGATGAAGCCTGCACCATTATGAGGTGTCTCGGCTTTATGAGGTCAGTGTGATGATGAGGCCTGCACCATTATGACATGTCTGGGCTTTATGAGGTCAGTGCCATGATGAGGCCTGCACTATTATGACATATCTGGGCTTTATGAGGACACTGCCATGACGAGGCCTGCACCATTATGACATGCCTGGTCTTTATGAGGTCACTGTGATGATGATGAGACCTGCACCATTATAAGGTGTCTTGGCTTTATGAGCTCACTGTGATGATGAGGCCTGCACCATTAAGACATGTCTGGGATCTTAGAGGCTTGTGCTATCATGAGGCCTGCACCATTATGAAATGTCTGGGCTTTATGAGGTCAGTACCATGATGAGACATGCACCATTATGAAATGCCTGGGCTTTGTGAGGTCAGTGCCACAATGAATCCTGCACCATTATGAGGTGTCTCGGCTTTATGGGGTCAGTGTGATGATGAGGCCTGCACCATTATGACATGTCTGGGCTTTATGAGGTCAGTGCCATGATGAGACCTGCACCATTATGACATGCCTGGGCGTTATGAGGTCAGTGCCAGGAGGAGACCTGCACCATTATGACATGTCTGGGCTTTATGAGGTCAGTGCCAAGAGGAGGCCTGAACCATTATGACTTGTCTGGGCTTCATGAGGTCAGTGTGATGATGAGGACTGCACCATTATGACACGTCTGGGCTTTATGAGGTCAGTGCCCTGATGAGGCCTGCACCATTATGACATGTCTGGGCTTTATGAGGTCAGTGTGATGATGAGGCCTACACAATTATGACCTGTCTGGGCTTTATGAGGTCAGTGCCATGATGAGACCTGAACCATTATGACATGTCTGGGCTTTATGAGGTCAGTGCCATGATGAGACCTGCACCATTATGACGTGTCTGGGCGATATGAGGTCAGTGTGATGATGAAGCCTGTACCATTATGACATCTCTGGGCTTTATGAGGTCAGTGTGATGATGAGGCCTGCACTATTATGACTTGTCTGGGCTTTATGAGGTCAGTGCCATGAGGAGGCCTGCACCATTATGACATATCTGGGCTTTATGAAGTCAGTGTGATGATGAGGCCTGCACCATTATGACATGTCTGGGCTTTATGAGGTCATTGCCATGATGAGGCCTGCACCATTATGAGTTGTCTGGGCTTTATGAAGTCACTGTGATGATGCGGCCTGGGTCATTATGACATGTCTGGGCTTTATGAGGTCAGTGTGATTATGAGACCTGCACCATTATGACGTGTCTGGGTTTTATGAGGTCAGTGTGATGAGGAGGGATGCACCATTATGACATGTCTGGGCTTTATGAGGTCACTGTGATGCTGAGGCCTGCAACATTATGAGGTGTCTGGGCTTTATGTGGTCAGTGCCATGATGACGCCCGCACCATTATGAGGTGTCTTGGCTTTATGAGCTCACTGTGATGATGAGACCTGCACCATATGACATATCTGGGTTTCATGAGGTCAGTGTGATGATGAGGACTGTACCATTATGAGGTGTCTGGGAGTTATGAGGTCAGTGCCGTGATGCGACCTGCACCATTATGACATGTCTGGGCTTTATGAGGTCACTGTGATGATGAGACCAGCACCATTATGAAATGTCTGGGCTTTATGAGGTCAGTGCCATGATGAGACCTGCACCATTATGACATGTCTGGGCTTTATGAGGTCACTGTGATGATGAGGCCTGCAGCATTATGACATGTTTGGGCTTTTTGAGTACAGTGCCATGAGTTGGCCTGAACCATTATGACGTGTCCGGGCTTTATCAGGTCAGTGTGATGATGAGGCTTGCACAATTATGACATGACTGGGCGTTACGAGGTCAGTGCCAGGAGGAGGCCTGCACCATTATGACATGTCTGGGCTTTATGAGGTCAGTGTGATGAGGAGGCCTGCACCATTATGACATGTCTGGGCTTTATGAGGTCAGTGTGATGATGAGGCCTGGGCCATTATGACATGTCTGGGCTTTATGAGGTCAGTGTGATGATGAGGTCTGCACCATTATGACCTGTCTGGGCTTTATGTGTTCAGTGCCATGAGGAGGCCTGCACAATTATGACATGTCCGGGCTTTATGAGGTCAGTGCCATTATGAGGCCTGCACCATTATGACATGCCTGGAATTTGTGAAGTAAGTGGGATGCTGAAGCCTGCACCATTATGACATGTCTGGACTTTATGAGGTCAGTGTAATGATGAGGTCTGCACCATTATGACATGTCTGGGCTTTATGTGTTCAGTGCCATGAGGAGGCCTGCACCATTATGACATGTCCGGGCTTTATGAGGTCAGTGTGATGATGAGGCCTGCACAATTATGACATGTCTGAGATTTATGAGGTCAGTGTGACGAGGAGCCCTGCACCATTATGACATGTCTGGGCTTTATGAGGTCAGGGCCATGAGGAGGCCTGGGCCATTATGACATATCTGGGCTTTATGAGGTCACTGTGATGTTGCGGCCTGCAGAATTATGACATGTCTGGGCTTTATGAGGTCACTGTGATGATGTGGCCTGCAACACTATGACATATCTGGGCTTTATGAGGTCAGTGCCAAGAGGAGGCCTGAACCATTATGACATGTCTGGGCTTTATGAGGTTAGTGTGATGATGGGACCTGCACTATTATGAGATGTTTGGGCTTTATGAGGTCACTGTGATGATGAGGCCTGCACCATTATGACATGTCTGGGCTTTATGAGGACAGTGCCATGAGGAGACCTCCACCATTTTGACATGTCTGGGCTTTATGAGGTCAGTGTGATGAGGAGGGCTGCACCATTATGACATGTCTGGGCTTTATGAGGTCAGTGCCCTGATGAGACCTGCACCATTATGACATGTCTGGGCTTTACGAGGTCAGTGTAATGATTGGACCTGCAACATTATGACATGTCTGGGCTTTATGCGGTCAGTGTAATGATGAGGCCTGCGCAATCATAATTTTTCAGGGTTTTATGATGGCACTGTGATGATGAGGTCTGCACCAGTATAACATGCCTGGTCTTTATGAGGTAACTGTGATGGTGACACCTGCACCATTATGACATATCTGGGCTTTATGAGGTCAGTTCCAAGAGAAGGCCTGCACCATTATGACATGTCTGGGCTTTATGCGGTCAGTGGTATGAGGAGGCCTGGGCCATTATTACATGTCTGGGCTTTATGAGCTCACTGTGATGATGAGACCTGCACCATTATGACATATCTGGGCTTTATGAGGTCAGTGTGATGATGAGGCCTGCACCATTATGACTTGTCTGGGCGTTATGAGGTCAGTGTGATGATGAGGCCTGCACCATGATGAGGTGTCTGGGCATTATGAGGTCAGTGTGATGATGAGGCCTGCACCATTATGACATGTCTGGACTTTATGAAGTCAGTGCCAGGATGAAGCCTGCACCATTATGAGGTGTCTCGGCTTTATGAGGTCAGTGTGATGATGAGGCCTGCACCATTATGACTTGTCTGGGCTTTATGAGGTCAGTGTGATGATGAGGCCTGCACCATGATGAGGTGTCTGGGCATTATGAGGTCAGTGTGATAATGAGGCCAGCACCATTATGATTTGTCTGGACTTTATGAAGTCAGTGCCAGGATGAAGCCTGCACCATTATGAGGTGTCTCGGCTTTATGAGGTCAGTGTGATGATGAGGCCTGCACCATTATGACATGTCTGGTCTTTATGAGGTCAGTGCAATGATGAGGCCTGCACCATTATGACATATCTGGGCTTTATGAGGACACTGCCATGATGAGGCCTGCACCATTATGACATGCCTGGGCTTTATGAGGTCAGTGTGATGATGAGACCTGCACCATTATAAGGTGTCTTGGCTTTATGAGCTCACTGTGATGATGAGGCCTGCACCATTATGACATGTCTGGGCTCTTAGAGGCTTGTGCTATCATGAGGCCTGCACCATTATGACATGTCTGGGCTTTATGAGGTCAGTGTGATGATGAGGCCTGCACTTTTATGAGATGTCTGGGTCGTATGAGGTCAGTGTGATGATGACGCTTGCACCACTCTGTCATGTCTGGGTGTTTATGAGGTCAGTGCCATGATGACGCCCGCACCTTTATGACATGTTTGGGCTTTATGAGCTCACTGTGATGATGAGACCTGCACCATTATGACATATCTGGGCTTTATGAAGTCAGTGTGATGATGAGACCTGCACCATTATGACTTGTCTGGGCTCTATGAGGTCAGTGTGATGATGAGGCCTGCACCATGATGAGGTGTCTGGGCATTATGAGGTCAGTGTGAGGATGAGGCCTGCACCGTTATGACATGTCTGGACTTTATGAAGTCAGTGCCACGATGAATCCTGCAGCATTATGAGGTGTCTCGGCTTTATGAGGTCAGTGTGATGATGAGGCCTCCACTATTCTGACATGTCTGGGCTTTATGAGGTCAGTGCAATGAGAAGGCCTGCACCATTATGACATGTCTGGGCTTTATGAGGTCAGTGCCATGATGAGGTCTACACTTTTATGACCTGTCTGAGCTTTAGTAGGTCAGCGCCAGGAGGAGGCCTGAACCATTATGACATGTCTGGGCTTCATGAGGTCAGTGTGATGATGAGGACTGCACCATTATGACATGTCTGGGCTTCATGAGGTCAGTGCCATGATGAGGCCTGCACCATTATGACATGTCTGGGCTTTATGAGGTCAGTGTGATGATGAGACCTGCACCATTATGACATGTCTGGGCTTTATGAGGTCAGTTCCAAGAGGAGGCCTGCACCATTATGACATGTCTGGGTTTTGTGAGGTCAGTGCCATTATGAGGCCTGCACCATTATGACATGCCTGGAATTTGTGAAGTAAGTGGGATGCTGAAGCCTGCACCATTATGACATGTCTGGACTTTATGAGGTCAGTGTAATGATGAGGCCTGCACCATCATGACATTTCTGGGCTTTATGAGGTCAATGTGATGATGAGACCAGCACCATTATGAGGTGTCAGGGCTTCATGAGGTCAGTGCCATGAGGAGGCCTGCACCATTATGACATGTCTGGGCTTTATGAAGTCACTGTGATGATGAGGCCTGGGCCATTATGACATGTCTGGGCTTTATGAGGTCAGTGTGATTATGAGACTTGCACCATTATGACGTGTCTGGGTTTTATGAGGTCACTGTGATGATGAGGCCTGCACCATTATGATATGTCTGGGCTTTATGAAGTCACTGTGATGCTGAGGCCTGCACCATTATGAGGTGTCTGGGCTTTATGAGCACACTGCCATGACGAGGCCTGCACCATTATGACATGTCTGGGCTCTTAGAGGCTTGTGCTATCATGAGGCCTGCACCATTAAGTCATGTCTGGGCTTTATGAGGTCAGTGTGATGATGAGGCCTGCACTTTTATGAGGTGTCTGGGCCGTATGAGGTCACTCTGATTTTGACGCTTGCACCACTCTGTCATGTCTGGGTGTTTATGAGGTCAGTGCCATGATGACGCCCGCACCATTATGACATGTCTGGGCTTTATGAGCTCACTGTGATGATGAGACCTGCACCATTATGACATATCTGGGCTTTATGAGGACACTGCCATGACGAGGCCTGCACCATTACGACATGTCTGGTCCTTATGAGGTCAGTGTCACGATGAATCATGCACCATTATGAGGTGTCTCGGCTTTATGGGCTCACTGTGATGATGAGGCCTGCACCATTATGACATGTCTGGGCTTTATGAGGTCAGTGCCATGATGAGGCCTGTACCATTATGACATATCTGGGCGTTATGAGGTCAGTGCCAGGAGGAGGGCTGCACCATTATGACATGTCTCGGCTTTATGAGGTCAGTGCCAAGAGGAGGCCTGAACCATTATGACATGTCTGGGCTTCATGAGGTCAGTGTGATGATGAGGACTGCACCATTATGACATGTCTGGGCTTTATGAGGTCAGTGCCATGATGAGGCCTACACAATTATGACCTGTCTGGGCTTTATGAGGTCAGTGCCATGATGAGACCAGAGCTATTATGACATGTCTGGGCTTTATGAAGTCAGTGTGATGATGAGGCCTGCACCATTATGAGGTGTCTGGGCGATATGAGGTCAGTGTGATGATGAAGCCTGCACCATTATGACGTGTCTGGGCTTTATGAGGTCAGTGTGATGATGAGGCCTGCACTATTATGACATGTCTGGGCTTTATGATGTCAGTGCCATGAGGAGGCCTGCACCATTATGACATGTCTGGGCTTTATGAAGTCAGTGTGATGATGAGGCCTGCACCATTATGACATGTCTGGGCTTTATGAGGTCATTGCCATGATGAGGCCTGCACCATTATGAGTTGTCTGGGCTTTATGAAGTCACTGTGATGATGCGGCCTGGGTCATTATGACATGTCTGGGCTTTATGAGGTCAGTGTGATTATGAGACCTGCACCATTATGACGTGTCTGGGTTTTATGAGGTCAGTGTGATGAGGAGGGATGCACCATTATGACATGTCTGGGCTTTATGAGGTCACTGTGATGCTGAGGCCTGCAACATTATGAGGTGTCTGGGCTTTATGTGGTCAGTGCCATGATGACGCCCGCACCATTATGACATGTCTTGGCTTTATGAGCTCACTGTGATGATGAGACCTGCACCATATGACATATCTGGGTTTCATGAGGTCAGTGTGATGATGAGGACTGTACCATTATGACATGTCTGGTCTTTTTGAGTACAGTGCCATGAGTTGGCCTGAACCATTATGACGTGTCCGGGCTTTATCAGGTCAGTGTGATGATGAGGCCTGGGCCATTATGACATGTCTGGGCTTCATGAGGTCAGTGTGATGATGAGGTCTGCACCATTATGACATGTCTGGGCTTTATGTGTTCAGTGCCATGAGGAGGCCTGCACCATTATGACATGTCCGGGCTTTATGAGGTCAGTGTGATGATGAGGCCTGCACAATTATGACATGTCTGAGATTTATGAGGTCAGTGTGACGAGGAGCCCTGCACCATTATGACATGTCTGGGCTTTATGAGATCAGTGCCATGAGGAGGCCTGGGCCATTATGACATGTCTGGGCTTCATGAGGTTAGTGTGATGATGGGACCTGCACTATTATGAGATGTTTGGGCTTTATGAGGTCACTGTGATGATGAGGCCTGCACCATTATGACATGTCTGGGCTTTATGAGGACAGTGCCATGAGGAGGCCTGCACCATTATGACATGTCTGGGCTTTATGAGGTCAGTGTGATGAGGAGGGCTGCACCATTATGACATGTCTGGACTTTATGAGGTCAGTGCCCTGATGAGACCTGCACCATTATGACATGTCTGGGCTTTACGAGGTCAGTGTAATGATTGGACCTGCAACATTATGACATGTCTGGGCTTTATGCGGTCAGTGTAATGATGAGGCCTGCGCAATCATGATTTTTCAGGGTTTTATGATGGCACTGTGATGATGAGGCCTGCACCATTATAACATGCCTGGTCTTTATGAGGTAAGTGTGATGGTGACACCTGCACCATTATGACATGTCTGGACTTTATGAGGTCAGTTCCAAGAGGAGGCCTGCACCATTATGAGGTGTCTCGGCTTTATGAGGTCAGTGTGATGATGAGGCCTGCACCATTATGACATGTCTGGGCTTTATGAGGTCAGTGCAATGATGAGGCCTGCACCATTATGACAAATCTGGGCTTTATGAGGACACTGCCATGATGAGGCCTGCACCATTATGACATGCCTGGTCTTTATGAGGTCAGTGTGATGATGAGACCTGCACCATTATAAGGTGTCTTGGCTTTATGAGCTCACTGTGATGATGAGGCCTGCACCATTAAGACATGTCTGGGCTCTTAGAGGCTTGTGCTATCATGAGGCCTGCACCATTATGAAATGTCTGGGCTTTATGAGGTCAGTGCCATGATGAGACCTGCACCATTATGAAATGCCTGGGCTTTGTGAGGTCAGTGCCACAATGAATCCTGCACCATTATGAGGTGTCTCGGCTTTATGGGGTCAGTGTGATGATGAGGCCTGCGCCATTATGACATGCCTGGGCGTTATGAGGTCAGTGCCAGGAGGAGGCCTGAACCATTATGACTTGTCTGGGCTTCATGCGGTCAGTGTGATGATGAGGACTGCACCATTATGACATGTCTGGGCTTTATGAGGTCAGTGCCGTGATGAGGCCTGCACCATTATGACATGTCTGGGCTTTATGAGGTCACTGTGATGATGAGGCCTACACAATTATGACCTGTCTGGGCTTTATGAGGTCAGTGCCATGATGAGACCTGAACCATTATGACATGTCTGGGCTTTATGAGGTCAGTGCCATGATGAGGTCTGCACCATTATGACGTGTCTGGGCTTTATGAGGTCAGTGTGATGATGAAGCCTGTACCATTATGACCTCTCTGGGCTTTATGAGGTCAGTGTGATGATGAGGCCTGCACTATTATGACTTTTCTGGGCTTTATGAGGTCAGTGTGATGATGAGACCTGCACCATTATGAGGTGTCTTGGCTTTATGAGCTCACTGTGATGATGAGGCCTGCACCATTATGACATGTCTGGGCTCTTAGAGGCTTGTGCTATCATGAGGCCTGCACCATTATGACATGTCTGGGCTTTATGAGGTCAGTGTGATGATGAGGCCTGCACTATTCTGAGATGTCTGGGTCGTATGCGGTCAGTGTGATGATGACGCTTGCACCACTCTGTCATGTCTGGGTGTTTATGAGGTCAGTGCCATGATGACGCCCGCACCATTTTGACATGTTTTGGCTTTATGAGCTCACTGTGATGATGAGACCTGCACCATTATGACAGATCTGGGCTTTATGAGGTCAGTGTGATGATGAGGCCTGCACCATTATGACTTGTCTGGACTTTATGAGGTCAGTGTGATGATGAGGCCTGCACTTTTATGAGGTGTCTGGGCCGTATGAGGTCACTCTGATTTTGACGCTTGCACCACTCTGTCATGTCTGGGTGTTTATGAGGTCAGTGCCATGATGACGCCCGCACCATTATGACATGTCTGGGCTTTATGAGCTCACTGTGATGATGAGACCTGCACCATTATGACATATCTGGGCTTTATGAGGACACTGCCATGACGAGGCCTGCACCATTACGACATGTCTGGTCCTTATGAGGTCAGTGTCACGATGAATCATGCACCATTATGAGGTGTCTCGGCTTTATGGGCTCACTGTGATGATGAGGCCTGCACCATTATGACATGTCTGGGCTTTATGAGGTCAGTGCCATGATGAGGCCTGTACCATTATGACATATCTGGGCGTTATGAGGTCAGTGCCAGGAGGAGGGCTGCACCATTATGACATGTCTCGGCTAATGAGGTCAGTGCCAAGAGGAGGCCTGAACCATTATGACATGTCTGGGCTTCATGAGGTCAGTGTGATGATGAGGACTGCACCATTATGACATGTCTGGGCTTTATGAGGTCAGTGCCATGATGAGGCCTACACAATTATGACCTGTCTGGGCTTTATGAGGTCAGTGCCATGATGAGACCAGAGCTATTATGACATGTCTGGGCTTTATGAAGTCAGTGTGATGATGAGGCCTGCACCATTATGAGGTGTCTGGGCGATATGAGGTCAGTGTGATGATGAAGCCTGCACCATTATGACGTGTCTGGGCTTTATGAGGTCAGTGTGATGATGAGGCCTGCACTATTATGACATGTCTGGGCTTTATGATGTCAGTGCCATGAGGAGGCCTGCACCATTATGACATGTCTGGGCTTTATGCAAGTCAGTGTGATGATGAGGCCTGCACCATTATGACATGTCTGGGCTTTATGAGGTCATTGCCATGATGAGGCCTGCACCATTATGAGTTGTCTGGGCTTTATGAAGTCACTGTGATGATGCGGCCTGGGTCATTATGACATGTCTGGGCTTTATGAGGTCAGTGTGATTATGAGACCTGCACCATTATGACGTGTCTGGGTTTTATGAGGTCAGTGTGATGAGGAGGGATGCACCATTATGACATGTCTGGGCTTTATGAGGTCACTGTGATGCTGAGGCCTGCAACATTATGAGGTGTCTGGGCTTTATGTGGTCAGTGCCATGATGACGCCCGCACCATTATGACATGTCTTGGCTTTATGAGCTCACTGTGATGATGAGACCTGCACCATATGGACATATCTGGGTTCATGAGGTCAGTGTGATGATGAGGACTGTACCATTATGACATGTCTGGTCTTTTTGAGTACAGTGCCATGAGTTGGCCTGAACCATTATGACGTGTCCGGGCTTTATCAGGTCAGTGTGATGATGAGGCCTGGGCCATTATGACATGTCTGGGCTTCATGAGGTCAGTGTGATGATGAGGTCTGCACCATTATGACATGTCTGGGCTTTATGTGTTCAGTGCCATGAGGAGGCCTGCACCATTATGACATGTCCGGGCTTTATGAGGTCAGTGTGATGATGAGGCCTGCACAATTATGACATGTCTGAGATTTATGAGGGTCAGTGTGACGAGGAGCCCCTGCACCATTATGACATGTCTGGGCTTTATGAGATCAGTGCCATGAGGAGGCCTGGGCCATTATGACATGTCTGGGCTTCATGAGGTTAGTGTGATGATGGGACCTGCACTATTATGAGATGTTTGGGCTTTATGAGGTCACTGTGATGATGAGGCCTGCACCATTATGACATGTCTGGGGCTTTATGAGGACAGTGCCATGAGGAGGCCTGCACCATTATGACATGTCTGGGCTTTATGAGGTCAGTGTGATGAGGAGGGCTGCACCATTATGACATGTCTGGACTTTATGAGGTCAGTGCCCTGATGAGACCTGCACCATTATGACATGTCTGGGCTTTACGAGGTCAGTGTAATGATTGGACCTGCAACATTATGACATGTCTGGGCTTTATGCGGTCAGTGTAATGATGAGGCCTGCGCAATCATGATTTTTCAGGGTTTTATGATGGCACTGTGATGATGAGGCCTGCACCATTATAACATGCCTGGTCTTTATGAGGTAAGTGTGATGGTGACACCTGCACCATTATGACATGTCTGGACTTTATGAGGTCAGTTCCAAGAGGAGGCCTGCACCATTATGAGGTGTCTCGGCTTTATGAGGTCAGTGTGATGATGAGGCCTGCACCATTATGACATGTCTGGGCTTTATGAGGTCAGTGCAATGATGAGGCCTGCACCATTATGACAAATCTGGGCTTTATGAGGACACTGCCATGACGAGGCCTGCACCATTATGACATGCCTGGTCTTTATGAGGTCAGTGTGATGATGAGACCTGCACCATTATAAGGTGTCTTGGCTTTATGAGCTCACTGTGATGATGAGGCCTGCACCATTAAGACATGTCTGGGCTCTTAGAGGCTTGTGCTATCATGAGGCCTGCACCATTATGAAATGTCTGGGCTTTATGAGGTCAGTGCCATGATGAGACCTGCACCATTATGAAATGCCTGGGCTTTGTGAGGTCAGTGCCACAATGAATCCTGCACCATTATGAGGTGTCTCGGCTTTATGGGGTCAGTGTGATGATGAGGCCTGCGCCATTATGACATGCCTGGGCGTTATGAGGTCAGTGCCAGGAGGAGGCCTGAACCATTATGACTTGTCTGGGCTTCATGCGGTCAGTGTGATGATGAGGACTGCACCATTATGACATGTCTGGGCTTTATGAGGTCAGTGCCGTGATGAGGCCTGCACCATTATGACATGTCTGGGCTTTATGAGGTCACTGTGATGATGAGGCCTACACAATTATGACCTGTCTGGGCTTTATGAGGTCAGTGCCATGATGAGACCTGAACCATTATGACATGTCTGGGCTTTATGAGGTCAGTGCCATGATGAGGTCTGCACCATTATGACGTGTCTGGGCTTTATGAGGTCAGTGTGATGATGAAGCCTGTACCATTATGACCTCTCTAGGCTTTATGAGGTCAGTGTGATGATGAGGCCTGCACTATTATGACTTTTCTGGGCTTTATGAGGTCAGTGTGATGATGAGACCTGCACCATTATGAGGTGTCTTGGCTTTATGAGCTCACTGTGATGATGAGGCCTGCACCATTATGACATGTCTGGGCTCTTAGAGGCTTGTGCTATCATGAGGCCTGCACCATTATGACATGTCTGGGCTTTATGAGGTCAGTGTGATGATGAGGCCTGCACTATTCTGAGATGTCTGGGTCGTATGCGGTCAGTGTGATGATGACGCTTGCACCACTCTGTCATGTCTGGGTGTTTATGAGGTCAGTGCCATGATGACGCCCGCACCATTTTGACATGTTTTGGCTTTATGAGCTCACTGTGATGATGAGACCTGCACCATTATGACAGATCTGGGCTTTATGAGGTCAGTGTGATGATGAGGCCTGCACCATTATGACTTGTCTGGACTTTATGAGGTCAGTGTGATGATGAGGCCTGCACCATGATGAGGTGTCTGGGCATTATGAGGTCAGTGTGAGGATGAGGCCTGCACCATTATGACATGTCTGGACTTTATGAGGTCAGTGCCACGATGAATCTTGCAGCATTATGAGGTGTCTCGGCTTTATGAGGTCAGTGTGATGATGAGACCAGCACCATTATGACCTGTCTGGGCTTTATGAGGTCAGTGCCATGATGAGACCTGCACCATTATGACATGTCTGGGCTTTATGAGGTCACTGCGATGATGAGGCCTGCACCATTATGACATGTCTGGGCTTTTTGAGTACAGTGCCATGAGTTGGCCTGAACCATTATGACGTGTCCGGGCTTTATCAGGTCAGTGTGATGATGAGGCTTGCACAATTTTGACATGACTGGGCGTTATGAGGTCAGTGCCAGGAGGAGGCCTGCACCATTATGACATATCTGGGCTTTATGAGGTCAGTGTGATGATGAGGCCTGGGCCATTATGACATGTCTGGGCTTTATGAGGTCAGTGTGATGATGAGGCCTGGGCCATTATGACATGTCTGGGCTTTATGAGGTCAGTGTGATGATGAGGTCTGCACCATTATGACATGTCTGGGCTTTATGTGTTCAGTGCCATGAGGAGCCCTGCACAATTATGACTTGTCTGGGCTTTATGAGGTCAGTGCCATGAGGGGGCCTGGGCCATTATGACATATCTGGGCTTAATGAGGTCGCTGTGATGATGAGACCTGTATCATTATGAGGTGTCTTGGCTTTATGAGGTCACTGTGATGATGAGGCCTGCAATACTATGACATATCTGGGCTTTATGAGGTCAGTGCAAAGAGGAGGCCTGAACCATTATGACATGTCTGGGCTTTATGAGGTTAGTGTGATGATGGGACCTGCACTATTATGAGATGTTTGGGCTTTATGAGGTCACTGTGATGATGAGGCCTGCACCATTATGACAGGTCTGTGTTTTATGAGGTCAGTGCCATGATGAGGCCTGCACCATTATGACACGTCTGTGCTTTATGAGGTCTATGCCTTGATGAGGCCTGCACAATTTAATATGTCTGGGCTTTCTTTCCTGGGGATAATGTTTATTGTTTCCTGTTTTCAGCCCTGCCTCCCATCTGCCAGACCGACTCCCAAAATTGCATATAAACAAAGATTCCTCCTACAATAAAGATGACAGCACAGAAAGCACTCGCTATTCATGGACGCCCCAGCTTGGCAAACACACTGCACTACTAACCGAAGTTTCCAGGCTTTCTTTCCTGGGGATAAGGGCTATTGTTTCCTGTTTTCACACCTGCCTCCCAACTGCCAGCCCAACTCCCAAAATTGCATATAAACAAAGATTCCTCCCAAAACAAAAATGACAGCACAGAAGGCTCTTGCTCCCCATGGAGTCTCCAGGCTGACAAACCAAAAGCACCACAAAGCTAAAGCTTCCAGGCTTTCTGTCCTGCCGATAAGCGCTGTCATTTCCTGTTTTCACACCTGCCTCCCTACTGCCAGCTCAACTCCCAAAATTGCATACAAACGAAGATTCCTCCCACAGCGAAGATGTAGGCAGAGAAAGCTCCTGCTCTCCATGGAGTCTCCAGGCTGAGAAACGAAAAGCACCACAAAGCCAAAGCTTCCAGGCTTTCTGTCCTGCCGATATGCACTTTCATTTCCTGTTTCACACCTGCCTCCCAACTGCCAGCCCAACTCCCAAAATTGCATATAAACAAAGATTCCACCCGGAACAAAATGACAGCACAGAAAGCTCTTGCTATTCATGGACGCCCCAGCTTGGCAAACAGGCTGCACCACAAACCCAAGTTTCCAGGCTTTCTTTCCTGGGGATAAGGGCTATTGTTTCCTGTTTTCACACCTGCCTCCCAACTGCCAGCCCAACTCCCAAAATTGCATATAAACAAAGATTCCTCCTACAACAAAGATGACAGCACAGAAAGCACTCGCTATTCATGGACGCCCCAGCTTGGCAAACACACTGCACCACAAACCCAAGTTTCCAGGCTTTCTGTCCTGGGGATAATGGTTATTGTTTCCTGTTTTCACACCTGCCTCCCAACTGCCAGACCAAGTCTGAAAATTGCATATAAACAAAGATTCCTCCCACAACAAAAATGACAGCACAGATAGATCTTGCTCTGCATGGTGTCTCCAGGCTGACAAACCAAAAGCACCACAAAAACAAATCTTCCAGGCTTTCTTTCCTGCCGATAAGCGCTGTCATTTCCTGTTTTCACACCTGCCTCCCAACTGCCAGCCCAACTCCCAAAATTGCATATAAACAAAGATTCCTCCCACAACAAAGATGACAGCACAGAAAGCACTCGCTATTCATGGACGCCCCAGCTTGGCAAACACACTGCACCACAAACCCCAGTTTCCAGGCTTTCTTTCCTGGGGATAAGGGCTATTGTTTCCTGTTTTCACACCTGCCTCCCAACTGCCAGCCTGACTCCCAAAATTGCATATAAACAAAGATTCCTCCCACAACAAAGATGACAGCACAGAAAGGTCCTGCTCTGCCTGGAGTCTCCAGGCTGTCAAACCAAAAGCACCACAAATCTAAGGCCTCCAGGATTTCTTTCCCGCCGAATAGCGTTGTCATTTCCTGTTTTCAGACCTGCCTCCCAACTGCCAGCCCAACTCCCAAAATTGCATATAAACAAAGATTCCTCCAACAAAGATGACAGCACAGAAAGCACTCGCTATTCATGGACGCCCCAGCTTGGCAAACACACTGCACCACAAACCCAAGTTTCCAGGCTTTCTTTCCTGGGGATAATGGCTATTGTTTCCTGTTTTCAGACCTGCCTCCCGACTGCCAGCCCAACTCCCAAAATTGCATATAAACAAAGATTCCTCCCACAACAAAGATGACAGCACAGAAAGCACTCGCTATTCATGGACGCCCCAGCTTGGCAAACACACTGCACCACAAACCCAAGTTTCCAGGCTTTCTTTCCTGGGGATAATGGCTACTGATTCCTATTTTCACACCTGCCTCCGAACTGCCAGCCCAACTCCCAAAATTGCATACGAAGGAAAATTCCTCCCACAGCGAATATATAGGCAGAGAAAGCTCCTGTTAAGGCTATATGAGGTTTGTGCCATGAGGAGACCTGGGCCATTTCGACATGTCTGGGTGTTTATGAGGTCAGTGCAATACTGAGGCCTGCACCATTATGACATGTCTGGGCTTTATGAGGTCAGTGTGATGAGGAGGCCTGCACCATTATGACATGTCGGGGCATTATGAGGTCAGTTCCAAGAGGAGGTCTGCACCAATATGACATGTCTGTGTTTATGAGGTCACTGTGATGACGAGACCTGCACCATTATGACATGTCTGGGCTTTATAAGGTCAGTGCCATGATGAGACCTGAACCACTATGACATGTCTGGGCTTTATGAGGTCAGTGTGATGAAGAGACCTATACCATTATGACATGTCTGGGCTTTATGAGGTCACCGCCATGATGAGGCCTGCACCATTATGACATGTCTGGTCTTTATGAGGTCACTGTGATGATGAGGCCTGCACTATTATGAGGTGTCTGGGCTTTATGAGGTCAGTGTGATGATGAGGCCTGAAGCAATATGACATGTCTATGCTTTATGAGGTCAGTGTGAGGATGAAGCCTGCACCACTATGACATGTCTGGGCTTTATGAGGTTACTGTGATGATGAGGCCTGCACCATTATGACATGTCTGGGCTTTATGAGGTCAGTGTGATGATGAGGCCTGGGCCATTATGACATGTCTGGGCTTTATGAGGTCAGTGTGATGATGAGGTCTGCACCATTATGACATGTCTGGGCTTTATGTGTTCAGTGCCATGAGGAGCCCTGCACCATTATGACATGTCTGGGCTTTATGAGGTCAGTGCCATGAGGAGGCCTGGGCCATTATGACATATCTGGGCTTAATGAGGTCGCTGTGATGATGAGACCTGTACCATTATGACATGTCTGGGCTTTATGAGGTCACTGTGATGATGAGGCCTGCAACACTATGACATATATGGGCTTTATGAGGTCAGTGCAAAGAGGAGGCCTTAACCATTATGACATGTCTGGGCTTTATGAGGTTAGTGTGATGATGGGACCTGCACTATTATGAGATGTTTGGGCTTTATGAGGTCACTGTGATGATGAGGCCTGCACCATTATGACAGGTCTGTGTTTTATGAGGTCAGTGCCATGATGAGGCCTGCACCATTATGACACGTCTGTGCTTTATGAGGTCTGTGCCTTGATGAGGCCTGCACAATTTAATATGTCTGGGCTTTCTTTCCTGGGGATAATGTTTATTGTTTCCTGTTTTCAGCCCTGCCTCCCATCTGCCAGACCGACTCCCAAAATTGCATATAAACAAAGATTCCTCCTACAATAAAGATGACAGCACAGAAAGCACTCGCTATTCATGGACGCCCCAGCTTGGCAAACACACTGCACTACAAACCGAAGTTTCCAGGCTTTCTTTCCTGGGGATAAGGGCTATTGTTTCCTGTTTTCACACCTGCCTCCGAACTGCCAGCCCAACTCCCAAAATTGCATATAAACAAAGATTCCTCCCAAAACAAAAATGACAGCACAGAAGGCTCTTGCTCCCCATGGAGTCTCCAGGCTGACAAACCAAAAGCACCACAAAGCTAAAGCTTCCAGGCTTTCTGTCCTGCCGATAAGCGCTGTCATTTCCTGTTTTCACACCTGCCTCCCTACTGCCAGCTCAACTCCCAAAATTGCATACAAACGAAGATTCCTCCCACAACAAAGATGTAGGCAGAGAAAGCTCCTGCTCTCCATGGAGTCTCCAGGCTGAGAAACCAAAAGCACCACAAAGCCAAAGCTTCCAGGCTTTCTGTCCTGCCGATATGCACTTTCATTTCCTGTTTCACACCTGCCTCCCAACTGCCAGCCCAACTCCCAAAATTGCATATAAACAAAGATTCCACCCGGAACAAAATGACAGCACAGAAAGCTCTTGCTATTCATGGACGCCCCAGCTTAGCAAACACGCTGCACCACAAACCCAAGTTTCCAGGCTTTCTTTCCTGGGGATAAGGGCTATTGTTTCCTGTTTTCACACCTGCCTCCCAACTGCCAGCCCAACTCCCAAAATTGCATATAAACAAAGATTCCTCCCACAACAAAAATGACAGCACAGATAGATCTTGCTCTGCATGGTGTCTCCAGGCTGACAAACCAAAAGCACCACAAAAACAAATCTTCCAGGCTTTCTTTCCTGCCGATAAGCGCTGTCATTTCCTGTTTTCACACCTGCCTCCCAACTGCCAGCCCAACTCCCAAAATTGCATATAAACAAAGATTCCTCCCACAACAAAGATGACAGCACAGAAAGCACTCGCTATTCATGGACGCCCCAGCTTGGCAAACACACTGCACCACAAACCCCAGTTTCCAGGCTTTCTTTCCTGGGGATAAGAGCTATTGTTTCCTGTTTTCACACCTGCCTCCCAACTGCCAGCCTGACTCCCAAAATTGCATATAAACAAAGATTCCTCCCACAACAAAGATGACAGCACAGAAAGGTCCTGCTCCGCCTGGAGTCTCCAGGCTGTCAAACCAAAAGCACCACAAAGCTAAGGCCTCCAGGCTTTCTTTCCTGCCGATAAGCGCTGTCATTTCCTGTTTTCACACCTGCCTCCCAACTGCCAGCCCAACTCCCAAAATTGCATATAAACAAAGATTCCTCCAACAAAGATGACAGCACAGAAAACACTCGCTATTCATGGACGCCCCAGCTTGGCAAACACACTGCACCACAAACCCAAGTTTCCAGGCTTTCTTTCCTGGGGATAATGGCTATTGTTTCCTGTTTTCACACCTGCCTCCCAACTGCCAGCCCAACTCCCAAAATTGCATATAAACAAAGATTCCTCCCACAACAAAGATGACAGCACAGAAAGCACTCGCTATTCATGGACGCCCCAGCCTGGCAAACACACTGCACCACAATCCCAAGTTTCCAGGCTTTCTTTCCTGGGGATAATGGCTACTGATTCCTATTTTCACACCTACCTCCGAACTGCCAGCCCAACTCCCAAAATTGCATACGAAGGAAAATTCCTCCCACAGCGAATATGTAGGCAGAGAAAGCTCCTGTTAAGGCTATATGAGGTTTGTGCCATGAGGAGGCCTGGGCCATTTCGACATGTCTGGGTGTTTATGAGGTCAGTGCAATACTGAGGCCTGCACCATTATGACATGTCTGGGCTTTATGAGGTCAGTGTGATGAGGAGGCCTGCACCATTATGACATGTCGGGGCATTATGAGGTCAGTTCCAAGAGGAGGTCTACACCAATATGACATGTCTGGGCTTTATGAGGTCAGTGCCATGAGGAGCCCTGCACCATTATGACATGTCTGGGCTTTATAAGGTCAGTGCCATGATGAGACCTGAACCATTATGACATGTCTGTGTTTATGAGGTCACTGTGATGATGAGACCTGCACCATTATGACATGTCTGGGCTCTATGAGGTCAGTGCCATGATGAGACCTGAACCACTATGACATGTCTGGTCTTTATGAGGTCAGTGTGATGAAGAGACCTATACCATTATGACATGTCTGGGCTTTATGAGGTCACCGCCATGATGAGGCCTGCACCATTATGACATGTCTGGTCTTTATGAGGTCACTGTGATGATGAGGCCTGCACTATTATGAGGTGTCTGGGCTTTATGAGGTCAGTGTGATGATGAGGCCTGCACCATTATGACATGTCTGGGCTTTATGTGGTCAGCGCCATGAGGAGGCCTGCACCAGTATGACATATCTGGGCTTTATGAGGTCAGTGTGATTATGCGGCCTGTAGAATTATGAGGTGTCTAGGCTTTATGAGGTCAGTGTAATGAGGAGGCCTGAATCATTATGACATATCTGGGCTTTAAGAGATCACTGTGATGACATGGGGAGGTCGTCATTATTACATGTCTGGGCTTTTTGAGGTAACTGCCAAGAGGAGGCCTACACCATTATGACATGTCTGGGCTTTATGAGGTCAGTGCCATGAGGAGGCCTGAACCACTATTACAGTCTGGGCTTTATGAGGCCAGTGTGATGATGAGACTTGCACCATTATGTCATGTCTGGGCGTTATGAGGTCAGTGTGTTGATGAGGCCTGCACAAATATGAGGTGACTGGGCTTTACGAGATCAGTGTCATGAGGAGGCTGTCATCTTTGTTGTGGGAGGAATCTTTGTTTATATGCAATTTTCAGACTTGGTCTGGCAGTTGGGAGGCAGGTGTGAAAACAGGAAACAGTAGCCATTGTCCCCAGGAAAGAAAGCCTGGAAACTTGGGTTTGCGGTGCAGTGTGTTTGCCAAGCTGGGGCGTCCATGAATAGCGAGTGCTTTCTGTGCTGTCATTTTTGTTGTGGGAGGAATTTTTGTTTATATGCAATTTTGGGAGTTGGGCTGGCAGTTGGGAGGCAGGTGTGAAAACAGGAAATGACAGTGCTTATCGGCAGGATAGAAAGCCTGGAAGCTTTGACTTTGTGGTGCTTTTGGTTTGACAGCCTGGAGACTCCATGTAGAGCCGGAGCTTTCTCTGCCTACATCTTGGCTGTGGGAGGAATCTTCCTTCGTATGCAATTTTAGGTGTTGGGCTGGCAGTTGGGAGGCAGGTGTGAAAACAGGAAATGACAGCGCTTATCGGCAGGAAAGAAAGCCTGGAAGCTTTGGCTTTGTGGTGCTTTTGGTTTGACAGCCTGGAGACTCCATGCGGAGCAAGAGCCTTCTGTGCTGTCATCTTTGTTGTGGGAGGAATCTTTGTTTATAAGCAATTTTGGGAGTTGGGCTGGCAGTTGGGAGGCAGGTGTGAAAACAGGAAATGACAGCGCTTATCGGCAGGACAGAAAGCCTGGAAGCTTTGGCTTTGTGGTGCAGTGTGTTTGCCAAGCTGGGCTGTCCATGCATAGCGAGTGCTTTCTGTGCTGCCATCCTTATTGTGGGAGGAATCTTTGTTTATATGCAATTTTCAGAGTCGTTCTGGCAGTTGGGAGGCAGGTGTGAAAACAGGAAACAATAGCCATTATCCCTAGGAAAGAAAGCCTGGAAACTTGGGTTTGCGGTGCAGTGTGTTTGCCAAGCTGGGGCGTCCATGAATAGCGAGTGCATTCTGTGCTGTCATTTTTGTTGTGGGAGGAATCTTTGTTCATATGCAATTTTGGGAGTTGGGCAGGCAGTTGGGAGGCAGGTGTGAAAACAGGAAATGACAGTGCTTATCAGCAGGACAGAAAGCCTGGAAACTTTGGCTTTGTGGTGCTTTTGGTTTGACAGCCTGGAGACTCCATGGGGAGCAAGACCATTCTGTGCTGTCATCTTTGTTGTGGGAGGAATCTTTGTTTATAAGCAATTTTCAGAGTCGTTGTCGCAGTTGGGAGGCAGGTGTGAAAACAGGAAATGACAGCGCTTTTCGGCAGGAAAGACAGCCTGGAAACTTGGGTTTGTGGTGCAGTGTGTTTGCCAAGCTGGGGCCTCCATGAATAGCGTGTACTTTCTGTGCTGTCATCTTTGTTGTGGGAGGAATCTTTGTTTATATTCAATTTTGGGAGTTGGTCTGGCAGTTGGGAGGCAGGTGTGAAAACAGGAAACAATAGCCCTTATCCCCAGGAAAGAAAGCCTGGAAACTTGGATTTGTGGTGCAGTGTGTTTGCCAAGCTGGGGCGTCCATGAATAGCGAGTGCTTTCTGTTCTGTCATCTTTGTTGTGGGAGGAATCTTTGTATATATGCAATTTTGGGAGTTGGTCTGGCAGTTGGGGGGCAGGGCTGAAAACAGGAAATGACTGCGCTTATTGGCAGGAAAGAAAGCCTGGAAGCATTGACTTTGTGGTGCTTTTGGTTTGTCAGCCTGGAGACTCCATGGAGATCAGGAGCTTTCTCTGCCTACATCTTGGCTGTGGGAGGAATCTTCCTTCGTATGCAATTTTGGGTGTTGGGCTGGCAGTTGGGAGGCAGGTGTGAAAACAGGAAATGACAGCGCTTATCGGCAGGACAGAAAGCCTGGAAGCTTTGGCTTTGTGGTGCTTTTGGCTTGACAGCCTGGAGACTCCATGCGGAGCAAGAGCCTTCTGTGCTGTCATCTTTGTTGTGGGAGGAATCTTTGTTTATAAGCAATTTTCAGAGTCGGTCTGGCAGTTGGGAGGCTGGTGTGAAAACTGGAAATGACAGCGCTTATCAGCAGGAAAGAAAGCCTGCAAACTTGGGTTTGTGGTGCAGTGTGTTTGCCAAGCTGGGCTGTCCATGCATAGCGAGTGCTTTCTGTGCTGTCATCTTTGTTGTGGGAGGAATCTTTGTTTATAAGCAATTTTGGGAGTTGGGCTGGCAGTTGGGAGGCAGGTCTGAAAACAGGAAATGACAGTGATTATCAGCAGGAAAGAAATCCTGGAAACTTGGGTTTGTGACGCTTTTGGTTTGACAGCCTGGAGACTCCATGCGGAGCAAGATCTTTCTGTGCTGTCATTTTTGTTGTGGGAGGAATCTTTGTTCATATGCAATTTTGGGAGTTGGGCTGGCAGTTGGGAGGTAGGTCTGAAAACAGGAAATGACAGCGCTTATCGGCAGGAAAGAAAGCCTGGAATCTTTGGTTTTGTGGTACTTTTGGTTTGTCAGCCAGGAGACTGCATGGGGAGCAAGAGCCTTCTGTGCTGTCATCTTTGTTGTGGGAGGAATCTTTGTTTATATGCAATTTTGGGAGTCGGTCTGGCAGTTGTAGGCCGGTGTGAAACGAGGAAACAATAGCCCTTATCGCCATGAAAGAAAGCCTGGAAACTTGGGTTTATGGTGCAGTGTGTTTGCCAAGCTGGGGCGTCCATGAATAGCGAGTGCTTTCTGTGCTGTCATCTTTGTTGTGGGAGGAATCTTTGTTTATATTCAATTTTGGGAGTCGGTCTGGCAGTTGGGTGGCAGGTGTGAAAACAGGAAATGAAAGTGCTAATCGGCAGGAAAGAAAGCCTGGAAGCTTTGTTTTTGTGGTGCTTTTGGTTTGTCAGCCAGGAGACTCCATGGGGAGCACGAGCTTTCTCTGCCTACATCTTTGCTGTGGGAGGTATTTTCCTTCGTATGCAATTTTGGGAGTTGGGCTGGCAGTTGGGAGGCAGGTCTGAAAACAGGAAATGACAGCGCTTATCGGCAGGAAAGAAAGCCTGGAAGCTCTGGTTTTGTGGTGGTTTTGGTTTGACAGCCTGGAGACTCCATGCAGAGCAAGATCTTTCTGTGCTGTCATCTTTGTTGTGGGAGGAATCTTTGTTTATAAGCAATTTTCAGAGTCGGTCTGGCAGTTGGAAGGCAGGTGTGTAAACAGGAAACAATAGCCCTTATCCCCAGGAAAGAAAGCCTGGAAACTTGGGATTGTGGTGCAGTGTGTTTGCCAAGCTGGGGCGTCCATGAATAGCGAGTGCTTTCCGTTCTGTCATCTTTGTTGTGGGAGGAATCTTTGTTTATATGCAATTTTGGGAGTTGGGCTGGCAGTTGGGAGGCAGGTGTGAAAACAGGAAATGACAGCGCTTATCGGCAGGAAAGAAAGCCTGGAAGCTCTGGTTTTGTGGTGGTTTGGTTTGACAGCCTGGAGACTCCATGCAGAGCAAGATCTTTCTGTGCTGTCATCTTTGTTGTGGGAGGAATCTTTGTTTATAAGCAATTTTCAGAGTCGGTCTGGCAGTTGGAAGGCAGGTGTGTAAACAGGAAACAATAGCCCTTATCCCCAGGAAAGAAAGCCTGGAAAATTGGCTTTGTGGTGCAGTGTGTTTGCCAAGCTGGGGCGTCCATGAACAGCGAGTGCTTTCTGTGCTGTCATCTTTGTTGTGGGAGGAATCTTTGTGTATATGCAATTTTGGGAGTTGGTCTGGCAGTTGGGGGGCAGGTGTGAATACAGGAAATGACAGCGCTTATCGGCAGGAAGGAAAGCCTGGAAGCTCTGGTTTTGTGGTGCATTCGGTTTGACAGCCTGGAGACTCCATGGGGAGCAGGAGCTTTCTCTGCCTACATCTTCGCTGTGGGAGGAATTTTCCTTCGTATGCAAGTTTGGGAGTTGGGCTGGCAGTTGGGAGGCCGGTGTGAAAACAGGAAATGACAGCACTTATCGGCAGGACAGAAAGCCTGGAAGCTTTGGTTTTGTGGTGCTTTTGGTTTGACAGCCTGGAGACTCCATGCGGAGCAAGAGCCTTCTGTGCTGTCATCTTTGTTGTGGGAGGAATCTTTGTTTATAAGCAATTTTCAGAGTCTGTCTGGCAGTTGGGAGGCAGGTGTCAAAACAGGAAATGACAGCGCTTATCGGCAGGAAAGAAAGCCTGCAAGGTTTGGCTTTGTGGTGCTTTTGGTTTGACAGCCTGGAGACTCCATGGGGGGCAGGAGCCTTCTGTGCTGGAATCTTTGTTGTGGGAGAAATCCTTGTTTATATGCAATTTTGGGAGTCGGTCTGGCAGTTGTAGGCCGGTGTTAAAACAGGAGAAAACAGCCCTTATCCCCATGAAAGAAAGCCTGGAAAATTGGGTTTGTGGTGCAGTGTGTTTGCCAAGCTGGGGCGTCCATGAACAGCGAGTGCTTTCTGTGCTGTCATCTTTGTTGTGGGAGGAATCTTTGTTTATATGCAATTTTGAGAGTTGGGCTGGCAGATGGGAGGCAGGTGTCAAAACAGGAAACAATAGCCCTTATCCCCAGGAAAGAAAGCCTGGAAACTTGGGATTGTGGTGCAGTGTGTTTGCCAAGCTGGGGCGTCCATGAAAACCGAGTGCTTTCTGTGCTGTCATCTTTGTTGTGGGAGGAATCTATGTTTATATGCAATTTTGGGAGTTGGTCTGGCAGTTGGGGTGCAGGGCTGAAAACAGGAGATGACAGCGCTTATTGGCAGGAAAGAAAGCCTGGAAGCTTTGTTTTTGTGGTGCTTTTGGTTTGTCAGCCTGGAGACTCCATGGGGAGCAGGAGCTTTCTCTGCCTACATCTTCGCTGTGGGAGGAATTTTCCTTCGTATGCATGTTTGGGATTTGGGCTGGCAGTTGGGAGGCAGGTGTGAAAACAGGAAATGACAGCGCTTATCGGCAGGACAGAAAGCCTGGAAGCTTTGGTTTTGTGGTGCTTTTGGTTTGACAGCCTGGAGACTCCATGCGGAGCAAGAGCCTTCTGTGCTGTCATCTTTGCTGTGGGAGGAATCTTTGTTTATATGCAATTTTCAGAGTCGGTCTGGCAGTTCAAAGGCAGGTGTGTAAACAGGAAACAATAGCCCTTATCCCCAGGACAGATAGCCTGGAAACTTGGGTGTGTGGTGCAGTGTGTTTGCCAAGCTGGGGCGTCCATGAATAGCGAGTGCTTTCTGTGCTGTCATCTTTGTTGTAGGAGGAATCTTTGTTCATATGCAATTTTGGGAGTCAGGCTGGCAGTTGGGAGGCAGGTGTGAAAACTGGAAATGTCAGTGCTTATCGGCAGGACAGAAAGCCTGGAAACTTGGGTTTGTGGTGCAGTGTGTTTGCCAAGCTGGGGCGTCCATGAACAGCGAGTGCTTTCTGTGCTGTCATCTTTGTTGTGGGAGGAATCTTTGTTTATATGCAATTTTGGGAGTTGGGCTGGCAGTTGGGAGGCAGGTGTGAAAACAGGAAAAAAAAACCATTATCCCCAGGACAGAAAACCTGGAAACTTGGGATTGTGGTGCAGTGTGTTTGCCAAGCTGGGGCGTCCATGAATAGCGAGTGCTTTCTGTGCTGTCATCTTTGTTGTGGGAGGAATCTTTGTTTATATTCAATTTTGGGAGTTGGGCTGGCAGTTGGGAGGCAGTTGTGAAAACAGGAAATGACAGCGCTTATCAGCTGGACAGAAAGCCTGGAAGCTTTGTTTTTGTGGTGCTTTTGGTTTGTCAGCCTGGAGACTCCATGCAGAGCAAGATCTTTCTGTGCTGTCATCTGTGCTGTGGGAGGAATCTTTGTTTATAAGCAATTTTCAGAGTCGGTCTCGCAGTTGAAAGGCAGGTGTGTAAACAGGAAACAATAGACCTTATCCCCAGGAAAGAAAGCCTGGAAACTTGGGTGTGTGGTGCAGTGTTTTTGCCAAGCTGGGGCGTCCATGAATAGCGAGTGCTTTCTGTTCTGTCATCTTTGTTGTGGGAGGAATCTTTGTTTATATGCAATTTTGGGAGTTGGGCTGGCAGTTGGGAGGCAGGTCTGAAAACAGGAAATGACAGCGCTTATCGGCAGGAAAGAAAGCCTGGAAGCTCTGGTTTTGTGGTGGTTTTGGTTTGACAGCCTGGAGACTCCATGGGGAGCAAGATCTTTCTGTGCTGTCATCTTTGTTGTGGGAGGAATCTTTGTTTATAAGCAATTTTCAGAGTCGGTCTGGCAGTTGGAAGGCAGGTGTGTAAACAGGAAACAATAGCCCTTATCCCCAGGAAAGAAAGCCTGGAAACTTGGGATTGTGGTGCAGTGTGTTTGCCAAGCTGGGGCGTCCATGAATAGCGAGTGCTTTCTGTGCTGTCATCTTTGTTGTGGGAGGAATCTTTGTTTATATTCAATTTTGGGAGTTGGGCTGGCAGTTGGGAGGCAGGTGTGAAAACAGGAAACAATAACCATTATCCCCAGGACAGTAAGCCTGGAAGCTTTGTTTTTGTGGTGCTTTTGGTTTGTCAGCCTGGCGACTCCATGGAGAGCAGGAGCTTTCTCTGCCTACATCTTGGCTGTGGGAGGAACCTTTGTTTATATGCAATTTTTGGAGTTGGTCTGGCAGTTGGCAGACATGTGTGAAAGCAGGAAATGACAGCGCTTATCGGCAGGAAAGAAAGCCTGGAAGCTTTGTTTTTGCGGTGCTTTTGGTTTGTCAGCCTGGAGACTCCATGGGGAGCAGGAGCTTTCTCTGCCTACATCTTCGCTGTGGGAGGAATCTTCCTTTGTATGCAATTTTGGGAGTTGAGCTTGCAGTTGGGAGGCCGGTGTGAAAACAGGAAATGACAGCGCTTATCAGCAGGACAGAAAGCTTGGAAGCTTTGTTTTTGTGGTGCGTTTGGTTTGTCAGCCTGGAGACTCCATGCGGAGCAAGAGCCTTCTGTGCTGGAATCTTTGTTGTGGGAGGAATCTTTGTTTATATGCAATTTTGGGAGTTGGGCTGGCAGTTGGGCGGCAGGTGTGAAAACAGGAAACAATAGCCCTTATCCCCAGGAAAGAAAGCCTGGAAACTTGGGTTTGCGGTGCAGTGTGTTTGCCAAGCTGGGGCGTCCATGAATAGCGAGTGCATTCTGTGCTGTCATTTTTGTTGTGGGAGGAATCTTTGTTCATATGCAATTTTGGGAGTTGGGCAGGCAGTTGGGAGGCAGGTGTGAAAACAGGAAATGACAGTGCTTATCAGCAGGACAGAAAGCCTGGAAACTTTGGCTTTGTGGTGCTTTTGGTTTGACAGCCTGGAGACTCCATGCGGAGCAAGACCATTCTGTGCTGTCATCTTTGTTGTGGGAGGAATCTTTGTTTATATGCAATTTTCAGAGTCGTTGTCGCAGTTGGGAGGCAGGTATGAAAACAGGAAATGACAGCGCTTTTCGGCAGGAAAGACAGCCTGGAAACTTGGGTTTGTGGTGCAGTGTGTTTGCCAAGCTGGGGCCTCCATGAATAGCGAGTGCTTTCTGTGCTGTCATCTTTGTTGTGGGAGAAATCCTTGTTTATATGCAATTTTGGGAGTTGGTCTGGCAGTTGGGAGGCAGGTGTGAAAACAGGAAACAATAGCCCTTATCCCCAGGAAAGAAAGCCTGGAAACTTGGATTTGTGGTGCAGTGTGTTTGCCAAGCTGGGGCGTCCATGAATAGCGAGTGCTTTCTGTTCTGTCATCTTTGTTGTGGGAGGAATCTTTGTATATATGCAATTTTGGGAGTTGGGCTGGCAGTTGGGGGGCAGGGCTGAAAACAGGAAATGACTGCGCTTATTGGCAGGAAAGAAAGCCTGGAAGCATTGACTTTGTGGTGCTTTTGGTTTGTCAGCCTGGAGACTCCATGGAGATCAGGAGCTTTCTCTGCCTACATCTTGGCTGTGGGAGGAATCTTCCTTCGTATGCAATTTTGGGTGTTGGGCTGGCAGTTGGGAGGCAGGTGTGAAAACAGGAAATGACAGCGCTTATCGGCAGGACAGAAAGCCTGGAAGCTTTGGCTTTGTGGTGCTTTTGGCTTGACAGCCTGGAGACTCCATGCGGAGCAAGAGCCTTCTGTGCTGTCATCTTTGTTGTGGGAGGAATCTTTGTTTATAAGCAATTTTCAGAGTCGGTCTGGCAGTTGGGAGGCTGGTGTGAAAACTGGAAATGACAGCGCTTATCAGCAGGAAAGAAAGCCCTGCAAACTTGGGTTTGTGGTGCAGTGTGTTTGCCAAGCTGGGCTGTCCATGCATAGCGAGTGCTTTCTGTGCTGTCATCTTTGTTGTGGGAGGAATCTTTGTTTATAAGCAATTTTGGGAGTTGGGCTGGCAGTTGGGAGGCAGGTCTGAAAACAGGAAATGACAGTGATTATCAGCAGGAAAGAAATCCTGGAAACTTGGGTTTGTGACGCTTTTGGTTTGACAGCCTGGAGACTCCATGCGGAGCAAGATCTTTCTGTGCTGTCATTTTTGTTGTGGGAGGAATCTTTGTTCATATGCAATTTTGGGAGTTGGGCTGGCAGTTGGGAGGTAGGTCTGAAAACAGGAAATGACAGCGCTTCTCGGCTGGACAGAAAGCCTGGAATCTTTGGTTTTGTGGTACTTTTGGTTTGTCAGCCAGGAGACTGCATGGGGAGCAAGAGCCTTCTGTGCTGTCATCTTTGTTGTGGGAGGAATCTTTGTTTATATGCAATTTTGGGAGTCGGTCTGGCAGTTGTAGGCCGGTGTGAAACGAGGAAACAATAGCCCTTATCGCCATGAAAGAAAGCCTGGAAACTTGGGTTTGTGGTGCAGTGTGTTTGCCAAGCTCGGACGTCCATGAATAGCGAGTGCTTTCTGTGCTGTCATCTTTGTTGTGGGAGGAATCTTTGTTTATATGCAATTTTGGCAGTTGGGCTGGCAGTTGGGAGGCAGGTGTGAAAACAGGAAACAATAGCCATTATCCCCAGGAAAGAAAGCCTGGAAACTTGGATTTGTGGTGCAGTGTGTTTGCCAAGCTGGGGCGTCCATGAATAGCGAGTGCTTTCTGTGCTGTCATCTTTGTTGTAGGAGGAATCTTTGTTCATATGCAATTTTGGGAGTCAGGCTGGCAGTTGGGAGGCAGGTGTGAAAACAGGAAATGTCAGTGCTTATCGGCAGGACAGAAAGCCTGGAAACTTGGGTTTGTGGTGCAGTGTGTTTGCCAAGCTGGGGCGTCCATGAACAGCGAGTGCTTTCTGTGCTGTCATCTTTGTTGTGGGAGGAATCTTTGTTTATATGCAATTTTGGGAGTTGGGCTGGCAGTTGGGAGGCAGGTGTGAAAACAGGAAAAAAAAACCATTATCCCCAGGACAGAAAACCTGGAAACTTGGGATTGTGGTGCAGTGTGTTTGCCAAGCTGGGGCGTCCATGAATAGCGAGTGCTTTCTGTGCTGTCATCTTTGTTGTGGGAGGAATCTTTGTTTATATTCAATTTTGGGAGTTGGGCTGGCAGTTGGGAGGCAGTTGTGAAAACAGGAAATGACAGCGCTTATCAGCTGGACAGAAAGCCTGGAAGCTTTGTTTTTGTGGTGCTTTTGGTTTGTCAGCCTGGAGACTCCATGCAGAGCAAGATCTTTCTGTGCTGTCATCTGTGCTGTGGGAGGAATCTTTGTTTATATGCAATTTTGGGAGTTGGGCTGGCAGTTGGGAGGCAGGTGTGAAAACAGGAAATGACAGCGCTTATCGGCAGGAAAGAAAGCCTGGAAGCTCTGGTTTTGTGGTGGTTTGGTTTGACAGCCTGGAGACTCCATGCAGAGCAAGATCTTTCTGTGCTGTCATCTTTGTTGTGGGAGGAATCTTTGTTTATAAGCAATTTTCAGAGTCGGTCTGGCAGTTGGAAGGCAGGTGTGTAAACAGGAAACAATAGCCCTTATCCCCAGGAAAGAAAGCCTGGAAAATTGGCTTTGTGGTGCAGTGTGTTTGCCAAGCTGGGGCGTCCATGAACAGCGAGTGCTTTCTGTGCTGTCATCTTTGTTGTGGGAGGAATCTTTGTGTATATGCAATTTTGGGAGTTGGTCTGGCAGTTGGGGGGCAGGTGTGAAAACAGGAAATGACAGCGCTTATTGGCAGGAAGGAAAGCCTGGAAGCTCTGGTTTTGTGGTGCATTCGGTTTGTCAGCCTGGAGACTCCATGGGGAGCAGGAGCTTTCTCTGCCTACATCTTCGCTGTGGGAGGAATTTTCCTTCGTATGCAAGTTTGGGAGTTGGGCTGGCAGTTGGGAGGCCGGTGTGAAAACAGGAAATGACAGCACTTATCGGCAGGACAGAAAGCCTGGAAGCTTTGGTTTTGTGGTGCTTTTGGTTTGACAGCCTGGAGACTCCATGCGGAGCAAGAGCCTTCTGTGCTGTCATCTTTGTTGTGGGAGGAATCTTTGTTTATAAGCAATTTTCAGAGTCTGTCTGGCAGTTGGGAGGCAGGTGTCAAAACAGGAAATGACAGCGCTTATCGGCAGGAAAGAAAGCCTGCAAGGTTTGGCTTTGTGGTGCTTTTGGTTTGACAGCCTGGAGACTCCATGGGGGGCGGGAGCCTTCTGTGCTGGAATCTTTGTTGTGGGAGAAATCCTTGTTTATATGCAATTTTGGGAGTCGGTCTGGCAGTTGTAGGCCGGTGTTAAAACAGGAGAAAACAGCCCTTATCCCCATGAAAGAAAGCCTGGAAACTTGGGATTGTGGTGCAGTGTGTTTGCCAAGCTGGGGCGTCCATGAACAGCGAGTGCTTTCTGTGCTGTCATCTTTGTTGTGGGAGGAATCTTTGTTTATATGCAATTTTGAGAGTTGGGCTGGCAGTTGGGAGGCAGGTGTCAAAACAGGAAACAATAGCCCTTATCCCCAGGAAAGAAAGCCTGGAAACTTGGGATTGTGGTGCAGTGTGTTTGCCAAGCTGGGGCGTCCATGAAAACCGAGTGCTTTCTGTGCTGTCATCTTTGTTGTGGGAGGAATCTATGTTTATATGCAATTTTGGGAGTTGGTCTGGCAGTTGGGGTGCAGGGCTGAAAACAGGAGATGACAGCGCTTATTGGCAGGAAAGAAAGCCTGGAAGCTTTGTTTTTGTGGTGCTTTTGGTTTGTCAGCCTGGAGACTCCATGGGGAGCAGGAGCTTTCTCTGCCTACATCTTCGCTGTGGGAGGAATTTTCCTTCGTATGCATGTTTGGGATTTGGGCTGGCAGTTGGGAGGCAGGTGTGAAAACAGGAAATGACAGCGCTTATCGGCAGGACAGAAAGCCTGGAAGCTTTGGTTTTGTGGTGCTTTTGGTTTGACAGCCTGGAGACTCCATGCGGAGCAAGAGCCTTCTGTGCTGTCATCTTTGCTGTGGGAGGAATCTTTGTTTATATGCAATTTTCAGAGTCGGTCTGGCAGTTCAAAGGCAGGTGTCTAAACAGGAAACAATAGCCCTTATCCCCAGGACAGATAGCCTGGAAACTTGGGTGTGTGGTGCAGTGTGTTTGCCAAGCTGGGGCGTCCATGAATAGCGAGTGCTTTCTGTGTGGCCATCTTTGTTGTGGGAGGAATCTTTGTGTATATGCAATTTTGGGAGTTGGGCTGGTAGTTGGGAGGCAGGTGTGAAAACAGGAAACAATAGCCCTTATCCCCAGGAAAGAAAGCCTGGAAACTTGGGTTTGTGGTGCAGTGTGATTGCCAAGCTGGGGTGTCCATGAATAGCGAGTGCTTTCTGTGCTGTCATCTTTGTTGTGGGAGGAATCCTTGTTTATATTCAATTTTGGGAGTTGGGCTGGCATTTGGGAGGCAGGTGTGAAAACAGGAAATGACAGCGCTTATCGGCTGGACAGAAAGCCTGGAAGCTTTGTTTTTGTGGTGCTTTTGGTTTGTCAGCCTGGAGACTCCATGGGGAGCAGGAGCTTTCTCTGCCTACATCTTCGCTGTGGGAGGAATTTTCCTTCGTATGCAATTTTGGGAGTTGGACTGGCAGTTGGGAGGCAGGTGTGAAAACAGGAAATGACAGCGCTTATCGGCAGGACAGAAAGCCTGGAAGCTTTGGTTTTGTGGTGCTTTTGGTTTGACAGCCTGGAGACTCCATGCGGAGCAAGAGCCTTCTGTGCTGTCATCTTTGCTGTGGGAGGAATCTTTGTTTATAAGCAATTTTCAGAGTCGGTCTGGCAGTTCAAAGGCAGGTGTGTAAACAGGAAACAATAGCCCTTATCCCCAGGACAGATAGCCTGGAAACTTGGGTTTGTGGTGCAGTGTGTTTGCCAAGCTGGGGCGTCCATGAATAGCGAGTGCTTTCTGTGCTGCCATCTTTGTTGTGGGAGGAATCTTTGTGTATATGCAATTTTGGGAGTTGGGCTGGTAGTTGGGAGGCAGGTGTGAAAACAGGAAACAATAACCATTATCCCCAGGAAAGAAAGCCTGGAAACTTGGGTTTGTGGTGCAGTGTGATTGCCAAGCTGGGGCGTCCCTGAATAGCGAGTGCTTTCTGTGGTGTCATCTTTGTTGTGGGAGGAATCCTTGTTTATATTCAATTTTGGGAGTTGGGCTGGCATTTGGGAGGCAGGTGTGAAAACAGGAAATGACAGCGCTTATCGGCTGGACAGAAAGCCTGGAAGCTTTGTTTTTGTGGTGCTTTTGGTTTGTCAGCCTGGAGACTCCATGGGAGCAGGAGCTTTCTCTGCCTACATCTTCGCTGTGGGAGGAATTTTCCTTCGTATGCAATTTTGGGAGTTGGGACTGGCAGTTGGGAGGCAGGTGTGAAAACAGGAAATGACAGCGCTTATCGGCCGGACAGAAAGCCTTGAAGCTTTGTTTTTGTGGTGCTTTTGGTTTGACAGCCTGGAGACTCCATGGGGGGCAGGAGCCTTCTGTGCTGTCATCTTTGCTGTGGAGGAATCTTTGTTTATAAGCAATTTTCAGAGTCAGTCTGGCAGTTGGGAGGCAGGTCTGAAAACAGGAAACAATAGCCCTTATCCCCAGGAAAGAAAGCCTGGAAACTTGGGTTTGTGGTGCAGTGTGTTTGCCAAGCTGGGGCGTCCATGAATAGCGAGTGCTTTCTGTGCTGTCATCTTTGTTGTGGGAGGAATCTTTGTTCATATGCAATTTTGGGAGTTGGGCTGGCAGTTGGGAGGCAGGTGTGAAAACAGGAAACAATAACCATTATCCCCAGGACAGAAAGCCTGGAAACTTGGGTTGTGGTGCAGTGTGATTGCCAAGCTGGGGCGTCCATGAATAGCGAGTGCTTTCTGTGCTGTCATCTTTGTTGTAGGAGGAATCTTTGTTCATATGCAATTTTGGGAGTTGGGCTGGCAGTTGGGGGGCAGGGCTGAAAACAGGAAATGACAGCGCTTATTGGCAGGAAAGAAAGCCTGGAAGCTTTGACTTTGTGGTGCTTTTGGTTTGTCAGCCTGGAGACTCCATGGGGAGCAGGAGCTTTCTCTGCCTACATCTTGGCTGTGGGAGGAATCTTCCTTCGTATGCAATTTTGGGTGTTGGGCTGGCAGTTGGGAGGCAGGTGTGAAAACAGGAAATGACAGCGCTTATCGGCAGGACAGAAAGCCTGGAAGCTTTGGCTTTGTGGTGCTTTTGGTTTGACAGCCTGGAGACTCCATGCGGAGCAAGAGCCTTCTGTGCTGTCATCTTTGTTGTGGGAGGAATCTTTGTTTATAAGCAATTTTCAGAGTCGGTCTGGCAGTTGGGAGACTGGTGTGAAAACTGGAAATGACAGCGCTTATCAGCAGGAAAGAAAGCCTGCAAACTTGGGTTTGTGGTGCAGTGTGTTTGCCAAGCTGGGCTGTCCATGCATAGCGAGTGCTTTCTGTGCTGTCATCTTTGTTGTGGGAGGAATCTTTGTTTATAAGCAATTTTGGGAGTCGGTCTGGCAGTTGTAGGCCGGTGTGAAACGAGGAAACAATAGCCCTTATCGCCATGAAAGAAAGCCTGGAAACTTGGGTTTGTGGTGCAGTGTGTTTGCCAAGCTGGGGCGTCCATGAACAGCGAGTGCTTTCTGTGCTGTCATCTTTGTTGTGGGAGGAATCTTTGTTTATATGCAATTTTGGCAGTTGGACTGGCAGTTGGGAGGCAGGTGTGAAAACAGGAAACAATAACCATTATCCCCAGGAAAGAAAGCCTGGAAACTTGGGATTGTGGTGCAGTGTGTTTGCCAAGCTGGGGCGTCCATGAATAGCGAGTGCTTTCTGTGCTGTCATCTTTGTTGTAGGAGGAATCTTTGTTCATATGCAATTTTGGGAGTCAGGCTGGCAGTTGGGAGGCAGGTGTGAAAACAGGAAATGACAGTGCTTATCGGCAGGACAGAAAGCCTGGAAACTTGGGTTTGTGGTGCAGTGTGTTTGCCAAGCTGGGGCGTCCATGAATAGCGAGTGCTTTCTGTGCTGTCATCTTTGTTGTAGGAGGAATCTTTGTTCATATGCAATTTTGGGAGTCAGGCTGGCAGTTGGGAGGCAGGTGTGAAAACAGGAAATGACAGTGCTTATCGGCAGGACAGAAAGCCTGGAAACTTGGGTTTGTGGTGCACTGTGTTTGCCAAGCTGGGGCGTCCATGAACAGCGAGTGCTTTCTGTGCTGTCATCTTTGTTGTGGGAGGAATCTTTGTTTATATGCAATTTTGGGAGTTGGGCTGGCAGTTGGGAGGCAGGTGTGAAAACAGGAAATGACAGCGCTTATCGGCAGGAAAGAAAGCCTGGAAGCCTTGTTTTTGCGGTGCTTTTGGTTTGTCAGCCTGGAGACTCCATGGGGAGCAGGAGCTTTCTCTGCCTACATCTTCGCTGTGGGAGGGATTTTCCTTCGTATGCAATTTTGGGAGTTGGGCTGGCAGTTGGGAGGCAGATGTGAAAACAGGAAACAATAGCCCTTATCCCCAGGAAAGAAAGCCTGGAAACTTGGGTTTGTGGTGCAGTGTGTTTGCCAAGCTGGGGTGTCCATGAATAGCGAGTGCTTTCTGTGCTGTCATCTTTGTTGTGGGAGGAATCTTTGTTTATATTCAATTTTGGGAGTTGGGCTGGCAGTTGGGAGGCAGGTGTGAAAACAGGAAATGACAGCGCTTATCAGCTGGACAGAAAGCCTGGGAGCTTTGTTTTTGTGGTGCTTTTGGTTTGTCAGCCTGGAGACTCCATGCAGAGCAAGATCTTTCTGTGCTGTCATCTTTGTTGTGGGAGGAATCTTTGTTTATAAGCAATTTTCAGAGTCGGTCTGGCAGTTGGAAGGCAGGTGTATAAACAGGAAACAATAGCCCTTATCCCCAGGAAAGAAAGCCTGGAAACTTGGGTTTGTGGTGCAGTGTGTTTGCCAAGCTGGGGCGTCCATGAATAGCGAGTGCATTCTGTGCTGTCATCTTTGTTGTGGGAGGAATCTTTGTTTATATTCAATTTTGGGAGTTGGGCTGGCAGTTGGGAGGCAGGTGTGAAAACAGGAAACAATAACCATTATCCCCAGGACAGTAAGCCTGGAAGCTCTGGTTTTGTGGTGGTTTTGGTTTGACAGCCTGGAGACTCCATGGAGAGCAGGAGCTTTCTCTGCCTACATCTTGGCTGTGGGAGGAACCTTTGTTTATATGCAATTTTTGGAGTTGGTCTGGCAGTTGGGAGGCAGGTGTGAAAACAGGAAATGACAGCGCTTATCGGCAGGAAAGAAAGCCTGGAAGCTTTGTTTTTGCGGTGCTTTTGGTTTGTCAGCCTGGAGACTCCATGGGGAGCAGGAGCTTTCTCTGCCTACATCTTCGCTGTGGGAGGAATCTTCCTTTGTATGCAATTTTGGGAGTTGAGCTTGCAGTTGGGAGGCAGGTGTGAAAACAGGAAATGACAGCGCTTATCAGCAGGACAGAAAGCTTGGAAGCTTTGTTTTTGTGGTGCTTTTGGTTTGTCAGCCTGGAGACTCCATGCGGAGCAAGAGCCTTCTGTGCTGGAATCTTTGTTGTGGGAGGAATCTTTGTTTATATGCAATTTTGGGAGTTGGGCTGGCAGTTGGAAGGCAGATGTGAAAACAGGAAACAATAGCCCTTATCGCCATGAAAGAAAGCCTGGAAACTTGGGTTTGTGGTGCAGTGTGTTTGCCAAGCTGGGGTGTCCATGAATAGCGAGTGCTTTCCGTTCTGTCATTTTTGTTGTGGGAGGAATCTTTGTTTATATGCAATTTTGGGAGTTGGGCTGGCAGTTGGGAGGCAGGTCTGAAAACAGGAAATGACAGCGCTTATCGGCAGGAAAGAAAGCCTGGAAGCTCTGGTTTTGTGGTGGTTTTGGTTTGACAGCCTGGAGACTCCATGCAGAGCAAGATCTTTCTGTGCTGTCATCTTTGCTGTGGGAGGAATCTTTGTTTATAAGCAATTTTCAGAGTTGGTCTGGCAGTTGGAAGGCAGGTGTGTAAACAGGAAACAATAGCCCTTATCCCCAGGAAAGAAAGCCTGGAAAATTGGGTTTGTGGTGCAGTGTGTTTGCCAAGCTGGGGCGTCCATCAATAGCGAGTGCTTTCTGTGCTGTCATCTTTGTTGTGGGAGGAATCTTTGTTTATATGCAATTTTGGGAGTCGGTCTGGCAGTTGGGAGGCAGGTGTGAAAACAGGAAACAATAACCATTATCCCCAGGAAAGAAAGCCTGGAAACTTGGGATTGTGGTGCAGTGTGTTTGCCAAGCTTGGGCGTCAATGAATAGCGAGTGCATTCTGTGCTGTCATCTTTGTTGTGGGAGGAATCTTTGTTTATATGCATTTTTGGGAGTTGGTCTGGCAGTTGGGGGGCAGGTGTGAATACAGGAAATGACAGCGCTTATCGGCAGGAAGGAAAGCCTGGAAGCTTTGTTTTTGTGGTGCTTTCGGTTTGTCAGCCTGGAGACTCCATGGGGAGCAGGAGCTTTCTCTGCCTACATCTTCGCTGTGGGAGGAATTTTCCTTCGTATGCAAGTTTGGGAGTTGGGCAGGCAGTTGGGAGGCCGGTGTGAAAACAGGAAATGACAGCACTTATCGGCAGGACAGAAAGCCTGGAAGCTTTGGTTTTGTGGTGCTTTTGGTTTGACAGCCTGGAGACTCCATGCGGAGCAAGAGCCTTCTGTGCTGTCATCTTTGTTGTGGGAGGAATCTTTGTTTATAAGCAATTTTCAGAGTCTGTCTGGCAGTTGGGAGGCAGGTGTCAAAACGGGAAATGACAGCGCTTATCGGCAGGAAAGAAAGCCTGCAAGGTTTGGCTTTGTGGTGCTTTTGGTTTGACAGCCTGGAGACTCCATGGGGGGCAGGAGCCTTCTGTGCTGGAATCTTTGTTGTGGGAGAAATCCTTGTTTATATGCAATTTTGGGAGTCGGTCTGGCAGTTATAGGCCGGTGTTAAAACAGGAAAAAACAGCCCTTATCCCCATGAAAGAAAGCTTAGAAACTTGGGATTGTGGTGCAGTGTGTTTGCCAAGCTGGGGCGTCCATGAACAGCGAGTGCTTTCTGTGCTGTCATCTTTGTTGTGGGAGGAATCTTTGTTTATATGCAATTTTGAGAGTTGGGCTGGCAGTTGGGAGGCAGGTGTGAAACGAGGAAAGAATAACCATTATCCCCAGGACAGTAAGCCTGTAAGCTTTGTTTTTCTGGTGCTTTTGGTTTGTCAGCCTGGAGACTCCATGGAGAGCAGGAGCTTTCTCTGCCTACTTCTTTGCTGTGGGAGGAATTTTCCTTCGTATGCAATTTTGGGAGTTGGGCTGTTAGTTGGGAGGCAGGTGTCAAAACAGGAAATGACAGCGCTTATCGGCAGGAAAGAATGCCTGCAAGGTTTGGCTTTGCGGTGCTTTTGGTTTGTCAGCCTAGAGACACCGTGAGGAGCAGGAGCCTTCTGTGCTGGAATCTTTGTTGTGGGAGGAATCCCTGTTTATATGCAATTTTGGGAGTTGGGCTGGCAGTTGGGAGGCAGGTGTGAAAACAGGAAACAATAGCCCTTATCCCCAGGAAAGAAAGCCTGGAAACTTTGGTTTGTGGTGCAATGTGTTTGCCAAGCTGGGGCCTCCATGAATAGCGAGTGCTTTCTGTGCTGTCATCTTTGTTGTGGGAGGAATCTTTGTTCATATGAAATTTTGGGAGTCGGTCTGGCAGTTGGGAGGCAGGTGTCAAAACAGGAAACAATAGCCCTTATCCCCAGGAAAGAAAGCCTGGAAACTTGGGATTGTGGTGCAGTGTGTTTGCCAAGCTGGGGCGTCCATGAAAACCGAGTGCTTTCTGTGCTGTCTTCTTTGTTGTGGGAGGAATCTATGTTTATATGCAATTTTGGGAGTTGGTCTGGCAGTTGGGGGGCAGGTGTGAAAACAGGAAATGACAGCGCTTATTGGCAGGAAAGAAAGCCTGGAAGCTTTGTTTTTGTGGTGCTTTTGGTTTGTCAGCCTGGAGACTCCATGGGGAGCAGGAGCTTTCTCTGCCTACATCTTCGCTGTGGGAGGGATTTTCCTTCGTATGCAAGTTTGGGATTTGGGCTGGCAGTTGGGAGGCAGGTGTGAAAACAGGAAATGACAGCGCTTATCGGCAGAACAGAAAGCCTGGAAGCTTTGGTTTTGTGGTGCTTTCGGTTTGTCAGCCTGGAGACTCCATGGAGAGCAGGAGCTTTCTCTGCCTACATCTTGGCTGTGGGAGGAACCTTTGTTTATATGCAATTTTTGGAGTTGGTCTGGCAGTTGGGAGGCAGGTGTGAAAACAGGAAATGACAGCGCTTATCGGCAGGACAGAAAGCCTGGAAGCTTTGGCTTTGTGGTGCTTTTGGTTTGACAGCCTGGAGACTCCATGCGGAGCAAGAGCCTTCTGTGCTGTCATCTTTGTTGTGGGAGGAATCTTTGTTTATAAGCAATTTTCAGAGTCGGTCTGGCAGTTGGGAGACTGGTGTGAAAACTGGAAATGACAGCGCTTATCAGCAGGAAAGAAAGCCTGCAAACTTGGGTTTGTGGTGCAGTGTGTTTGCCAAGCTGGGCTGTCCAGGCATAGCGAGTGCTTTCTGTGCTGTCATCTTTGTTGTGGGAGGAATCTTTGTTTATAAGCAATTTTGGGAGTCGGTCTGGCAGTTGTAGGCCGGTGTGAAACGAGGAAACAATAGCCCTTATCGCCATGAAAGAAAGCCTGGAAACTTGGGTTTGTGGTGCAGTGTGTTTGCCAAGCTGGGGCGTCCATGAACAGCGAGTGCTTTCTGTGCTGTCATCTTTGTTGTGGGAGGAATCTTTGTTTATATGCAATTTTGGCAGTTGGACTGGCAGTTGGGAGGCAGGTGTGAAAACAGGAAACAATAGCCATTATCCCCAGGAAAGAAAGCCTGGAAACTTGGATTTGTGGTGCAGTGTGTTTGCCAAGCTGGGGCGTCCATGAATAGCGAGTGCTTTCTGTGCTGTCATCTTTGTTGTAGGAGGAATCTTTGTTCATATGCAATTTTGGGAGTCAGGCTGGCAGTTGGGAGGCAGGTGTGAAAACAGGAAATGACAGTGCTTATCGGCAGGACAGAAAGCCTGGAAACTTGGGTTTGTGGTGCAGTGTGTTTGCCAAGCTGGGGCGTCCATGAACAGCGAGTGCTTTCTGTGCTGTCATCTTTGTTGTGGGAGGAATCTTTGTTTATATGCAATTTTGGCAGTTGGACTGGCAGTTGGGAGGCAGGTGTGAAAACAGGAAACAATAGCCATTATCCCCAGGAAAGAAAGCCTGGAAACTTGGGATTGTGGTGCAGTGTGTTTGCCAAGCTGGGGCGTCCATGAATAGCGAGTGCTTTCTGTGCTGTCATCTTTGTTGTAGGAGGAATCTTTGTTCATATGCAATTTTGGGAGTCAGGCTGGCAGTTGGGAGGCAGGTGTGAAAACAGGAAATGACAGTGCTTATCGGCAGGACAGAAAGCCTGGAAACTTGGGTTTGTGGTGCACTGTGTTTGCCAAGCTGGGGCGTCCATGAACAGCGAGTGCTTTCTGTGCTGTCATCTTTGTTGTGGGAGGAATCTTTGTTTATATGCAATTTTGGGAGTTGGGCTGGCAGTTGGGAGGCAGGTGTGAAAACAGGAAATGACAGCGCTTATCGGCAGGAAAGAAAGCCTGGAAGCCTTGTTTTTGCGGTGCTTTTGGTTTGTCAGCCTGGAGACTCCATGGGGAGCAGGAGCTTTCTCTGCCTACATCTTCGCTGTGGGAGGGATTTTCCTTCGTATGCAATTTTGGGAGTTGGGCTGGCAGTTGGGAGGCAGATGTGAAAACAGGAAACAATAGCCCTTATCCCCAGGAAAGAAAGCCTGGAAACTTGGGTTTGTGGTGCAGTGTGTTTGCCAAGCTGGGGTGTCCATGAATAGCGAGTGCTTTCTGTGATGTCATCTTTGTTGTGGGAGGAATCTTTGTTTATATTCAATTTTGGGAGTTGGGCTGGCAGTTGGGAGGCAGGTGTGAAAACAGGAAATGACAGCGCTTATCAGCTGGACAGAAAGCCTGGGAGCTTTGTTTTTGTGGTGCTTTTGGTTTGTCAGCCTGGAGACTCCATGCAGAGCAAGATCTTTCTGTGCTGTCATCTTTGTTGTGGGAGGAATCTTTGTTTATAAGCAATTTTCAGAGTCGGTCTGGCAGTTGGAAGGCAGGTGTATAAACAGGAAACAATAGCCCTTATCCCCAGGAAAGAAAGCCTGGAAACTTGGGTTTGTGGTGCAGTGTGTTTGCCAAGCTGGGGCGTCCATGAATAGCGAGTGCATTCTGTGCTGTCATCTTTGTTGTGGGAGGAATCTTTGTTTATATTCAATTTTGGGCGTTGGGCTGGCAGTTGGGAGGCAGGTGTTAAAACAGGAAACAATAACCATTATCCCCAGGACAGTAAGCCTGGAAGCTTTGTTTTTCTGGTGCTTTTGGTTTGTCAGCCTGGAGACTCCATGGAGAGCAGGAGCTTTCTCTGCCTACATCTTGGCTGTGGGAGGAACCTTTGTTTATATGCAATTTTTGGAGTTGGTCTGGCAGTTGGGGGGCAGGTGTGAAAACAGGAAATGACAGCGCTTATCGGCAGGAAAGAAAGCCTGGAAGCTTTGTTTTTGCGGTGCTTTTGGTTTGTCAGCCTGGAGACTCCATGGGGAGCAGGAGCTTTCTCTGCCTACATCTTCGCTGTGGGAGGAATCTTCCTTTGTATGCAATTTTGGGAGTTGAGCTTGCAGTTGGGAGGCAGGTGTGAAAACAGGAAATGACAGCGCTTATCAGCAGGACAGAAAGCTTGGAAGCTTTGTTTTTGTGGTGCTTTTGGTTTGTCAGCCTGGAGACTCCATGCGGAGCAAGAGCCTTCTGTGCTGGAATCTTTGTTGTGGGAGGAATCTTTGTTTATATGCAATTTTGGGAGTTGGGCTGGCAGTTGGAAGGCAGATGTGAAAACAGGAAACAATAGCCCTTATCGCCATGAAAGAAAGTCTGGAAACTTGGGTGTGTGGTGCAGTGTGTTTGCCAAGCTGGGGTGTCCATGAATAGCGAGTGCTTTCCGTTCTGTCATCTTTGTTGTGGGAGGAATCTTTGTTTATATGCAATTTTGGGAGTTGGGCTGGCAGTTGGGAGGCAGGTCTGAAAACAGGAAATGACAGCGCTTATCGGCAGAAAGAAAGCCTGGAAGCTCTGTTTTGTGGTGGTTTTGGTTTGACAGCCTGGAGACTCCATGCAGAGCAAGATCTTTCTGTGCTGTCATCTTTGCTGTGGGAGGAATCTTTGTTTATAAGCAATTTTCAGAGTCGGTCTGGCAGTTGGAAGGCAGGTGTGTAAACAGGAAACAATAGCCCTTATCCCCAGGAAAGAAAGCCTGGAAAATTGGGTTTGTGGTGCAGTGTGTTTGCCAAGCTGGGGCGTCCATGAATAGCGAGTGCTTTCTGTGCTGTCATCTTTGTTGTGGGAGGAATCTTTGTTTATATGCAATTTTGGGAGTCGGTCTGGCAGTTGGGAGGCAGGTGTGAAAACAGGAAACAATAACCATTATCCCCAGGACAGAAAGCCTGGAAACTTGGGATTGTGGTGCAGTGTGTTTGCCAAGCTTGGGCGTCAATGAATAGCGAGTGCATTCTGTGCTGTCATCTTTGTTGTGGGAGGAATCTTTGTTTATATGCATTTTTGGGAGTTGGTCTGGCAGTTGGGGGGCAGGTGTGAATACAGGAAATGACAGCGCTTATCGGTAGGAAGGAAAGCCTGGAAGCTTTGTTTTTGTGGTGCTTTCTGTTTGTCAGCCTGGAGACTCCATGGGGAGCAGGAGCTTTCTCTGCCTACATCTTCGCTGTGGGAGGAATTTTCCTTCGTATGCAAGTTTGGGAGTTGGGCTGGCAGTTGGGAGGCCGGTGTGAAAACAGGAAATGACAGCACTTATCGGCAGGACAGAAAGCCTGGAAGCTTTGGTTTTGTGGTGCTTTTGGTTTGACAGCCTGGAGACTCCATGCGGAGCAAGAGCCTTCTGTGCTGTCATCTTTGTTGTGGGAGGAATCTTTGTTTATAAGCAATTTTCAGAGTCTGTCTGGCAGTTGGGAGGCAGGTGTCAAAACGGGAAATGACAGCGCTTATCGGCAGGAAAGAAAGCCTGCAAGGTTTGGCTTTGTGGTGCTTTTGGTTTGACAGCCTGGAGACTCCATGGGGGGCAGGAGCCTTCTGTGCTGGAATCTTTGTTGTGGGAGAAATCCTTGTTTATATGCAATTTTGGGAGTCGGTCTGGCAGTTATAGGCCGGTGTTAAAACAGGAAAAAACAGCCCTTATCCCCATGAAAGAAAGCTTAGAAACTTGGGATTGTGGTGCAGTGTGTTTGCCAAGCTGGGGCGTCCATGAACAGCGAGTGCTTTCTGTGCTGTCATCTTTGTTGTGGGAGGAATCTTTGTTTATATGCAATTTTGAGAGTTGGGCTGGCAGTTGGGAGGCAGGTGTGAAAACAGGAAAGAATAACCATTATCCCCAGGACAGTAAGCCTGTAAGCTTTGTTTTTCTGGTGCTTTTGGTTTGTCAGCCTGGAGACTCCATGGAGAGCAGGAGCTTTCTCTGCCTACTTCTTTGCTGTGGGAGGAATTTTCCTTCGTATGCAATTTTGGGAGTTGGGCTGTTAGTTGGGAGGCAGGTGTCAAAACAGGAAATGACAGCGCTTATCGGCAGGAAAGAATGCCTGCAAGGTTTGGCTTTGCGGTGCTTTTGGTTTGTCAGCCTAGAGACACCGTGAGGAGCAGGAGCCTTCTGTGCTGGAATCTTTGTTGTGGGAGGAATCCCTGTTTATATGCAATTTTGGGAGTCAGGCTGGCAGTGGTAGGCAGATGTGAAAACAGGAAACAATAGCCCTTATCCCCAGGAAAGAAAGCCTGGAAACTTTGGTTTGTGGTGCAGTGTGTTTGCCAAGCTGGGGCGTCCATGAATAGCGAGTGCTTTCTGTGCTGTCATCTTTGTTGTGGGAGGAATCTTTGTTCATATGAAATTTTGGGAGTCGGTCTGGCAGTTGGGAGGCAGGTGTCAAAACAGGAAACAATAGCCCTTATCCCCAGGAAAGAAAGCCTGGAAACTTGGGATTGTGGTGCAGTGTGTTTGCCAAGCTGGGGCGTCCATGAAAACCGAGTGCTTTCTGTGCTGTCTTCTTTGTTGTGGGAGGAATCTATGTTTATATGCAATTTTGGGAGTTGGTCTGGCAGTTGGGGGGCAGGTGTGAAAACAGGAAATGACAGCGCTTATTGGCAGGAAAGAAAGCCTGGAAGCTTTGTTTTTGTGGTGCTTTTGGTTTGTCAGCCTGGAGACTCCATGGGGAGCAGGAGCTTTCTCTGCCTACATCTTCGCTGTGGGAGGAATTTTCCTTCGTATGCAAGTTTGGGATTTGGGCTGGCAGTTGGGAGGCAGGTGTGAAAACAGGAAATGACAGCGCTTATCGGCAGGAAAGAAAGCCTGGAAGCTTTGGTTTTGTGGTGCTTTTGGTTTGACAGCCTGGAGACTCCATGTGGAGCAAGAGCCTTCTGTGCTGTCATCTTTGCTGTGGGAGGAATCTTTGTCTATAAGCAATTTTCAGAGTCGGTCTGGCAGTTCAAAGGCAGGTGTGTAAACAGGAAACAATAGCCCTTATCCCCAGGACAGATAGCCTGGAAACTTGGGTGTGTGGTGCAGTGTGTTTGCCATGCTGGGGCGTCCATGAATAGCGAGTGCTTTCTGTGCTGTCATCTTTGTTGTAGGAGGAATCTTTGTTCATATGCAATTTTGGGAGTTGGGCTGGTAGTTGGGAGGCAGGTGTGAAAACAGGAAACAATTGCCCTTATCCCCAGGAAAGAAAGCCTGGAAACTTGGGTTTGTGGTGCAGTGTGATTGCCAAGCTGGGGCGTCCATAAATAGCGAGTGCTTTCTGTGCTGTCATCTTTGTTGTGGGAGGAATCTTTGTTTATAAGCAATTTTCAGAGTCGGTCTGGCAGTTGGAAGGCAGGTGTATAAACAGGAAACAATAGCCCTTATCCCCAGGAAAGAAAGCCTGGAAAATTGGGTTTGTGGTGCAGTGTGTTTGCCAAGCTGGGGCGTCCATGAATAGCGAGTGCATTCTGTGCTGTCATCTTTGTTGTGGGAGGAATCTTTGTTTATATGCAATTTTGGGAGTTGGGCTGGCAGTTGGGAGGCAGGTGTGAAAACAGGAAACAATAACCATTATCCCCAGGACAGTAAGCCTGGAAGCTTTGTTTTTCTGGTGCTTTTGGTTTGTCAGCCTGGAGACTCCATGGAGAGCAGGAGCTTTCTCTGCCTACATCTTGGCTGTGGGAGGAACCTTTGTTTATATGCAATTTTTGGAGTTGGTCTGGCAGTTGGGGGGCAGGTGTGAAAACAGGAAATGAGAGCGCTTATCGGCAGGAAAGAAAGCCTGGAAGCTTTGTTTTTGCGGTGCTTTTGGTTTGTCAGCCTGGAGACTCCATGGGGAGCAGGAGCTTTCTCTGCCTACATCTTCGCTGTGGGTGGAATCTTCCTTTGTATGCAATTTTGGGAGTTGAGCTTGCAGTTGGGAGGCAGGTGTGAAAACAGGAAATGACAGCGCTTATCAGCAGGACAGAAAGCTTGGAAGCTTTGTTTTTGTGGTGCTTTTGGTTTGTCAGCCTGGAGACTCCATGCGGAGCAAGAGCCTTCTGTGCTGGAATCTTTGTTGTGGGAGGAATCTTTGTTTATATGCAATTTTGGGAGTTGGGCTGGCAGTTGGGAGGCAGATGTGAAAACAGGAAACAATAGCCCTTATCCGCAGGAAAGAAAGCCTGGAAACTTGGGTGTGTGGTGCAGTGTGTTTGCCAAGCTGGGGCGTCCATGAATAGCGAGTGCTTTCCGTTCTGTCATCTTTGTTGTGGGAGGAATCTTTGTTTATATGCAATTTTGGGAGTTGGGCTGGCAGTTGGGAGGCAGGTCTGAAAACAGGAAATGACAGCGCTTATCGGCAGGAAAGAAAGCCTGGAAGCTCTGGTTTTGTGGTGGTTTTGGTTTGACAGCCTGGAGACTCCATGCAGAGCAAGATCTTTCTGTGCTGTCATCTTTGCTGTGGGAGGAATCTTTGTTTATAAGCAATTTTCAGAGTCGGTCTGGCAGTTGGAAGGCAGGTGTGTAAACAGGAAACAATAGCCCTTATCCCCAGGACAGAAAGCCTGGAAAATTGACTTTGTGGTGCAGTGTGTTTGCCAAGCTTGGGCGTCAATGAATAGCGAGTGCATTCTGTGCTGTCATCTTTGTTGTGGGAGGAATCTTTGTGTATATGCAATTTTGGGAGTTGGTCTGGCAGTTGGGGGGCAGGTGTGAATACAGGAAATGACAGCGCTTATCGGCGGGAAGGAAAGCCTGGAAGCTTTGTTTTTGTGGTGCTTTCGGTTTGTCAGCCTGGAGACTCCATGGGGAGCAGGAGCTTTCTCTGCCTACATCTTCGCTGTGGGAGGGATTTTCCTTCGTATGCAAGTTTGGGAGTTGGGCTGGCAGTTGGGAGGCAGGTCTGAAAACAGGAAATGACAGCACTTATCGGCAGGACAGAAAGCCTGGAAGCTTTGGTTTTGTGGTGCTTTTGGTTTGACAGCCTGGAGACTCCATGCGGAGCAAGAGCCTTCTGTGCTGTCATCTTTGCTGTGGGAGGAATCTTTGTTTATAAGCAATTTTCAGAGTCGGTCTGGCAGTTGGAAGGCAGGTGTGTAAACAGGAAACAATAGCCCTTATCCCCAGGACAGAAAGCTTGGAAACTTGGGTTTGTGGTGCAGTGTGTTTGCCAAGCTGGGGCGTCCATGAATAGCGAGTGCTTTCTGTGCTGTCATCTTTGTTGTAGGAGGAATCTTTGTTCATATGCAATTTTGGGAGTCAGGCTGGCAGTTGGGAGGCAGGTCTGAAAACAGGAAACAATAGCCCTTATCCCCAGGAAAGAAAGCCTGGAAACTTGGGTTTGTGGTGCAGTGTGTTTGCCAAGCTGGGGCGTCCCTGAATAGCGAGTGCTTTCTGTGGTGTCATCTTTGTTGTGGGAGGAATCTTTGTTCATATGCAATTTTGGGAGTCGGTCTGGCAGTTGGGAGGCAGGTGTGAAAACAGGAAACAATAACCATTATCCCCAGGACAGAAAGCCTGGAAACTTGGGTTTGTGGTGCAGTGTGTTTGCCAAGCTGGGACGTCAATGAATAGCGAGTGCATTCTGTGCTGTCATCTTTGTTGTGGGAGGAATCTTTGTTTATATGCAATTTTGGGAGTCAGGCTGGCAGTTGGGAGGCAGGTGTGAAAACAGGAAACAATAGCCCTTATCCCCAGGAAAAAAAGCCTGGAAACTTGGGTTTGTGGTGCAGTGTGTTTGCCAAGCTGGGGCGTCCATGAATAGCGAGTGCTTTCTGTGCTGCCATCTTTGTTGTGGGACGAATCTTTGTTTATATGCAATTTTGGGAGTCGGTCTGGCAGTTGGGAGGCAGGTGTGAAAACAGGAAACAATAACCATTATCCCCAGGACAGAAAGCCTGGAAACTTGGGATTGTGGTGCAGTGTGTTTGCCAAGCTTGGGCGTCAATGAATAGCGAGTGCATTCTGTGCTGTCATCTTTGTTGTGGGAGGAATCTTTGTTTATATGCATTTTTGGGAGTTGGTCTGGCAGTTGGGGGGCAGGTGTGAATACAGGAAATGACAGCGCTTATCGGTAGGAAGGAAAGCCTGGAAGCTTTGTTTTTGTGGTGCTTTCTGTTTGTCAGCCTGGAGACTCCATGGGGAGCAGGAGCTTTCTCTGCCTACATCTTCGCTGTGGGAGGAATTTTCCTTCGTATGCAAGTTTGGGAGTTGGGCTGGCAGTTGGGAGGCCGGTGTGAAAACAGGAAATGACAGCACTTATCGGCAGGACAGAAAGCCTGGAAGCTTTGGTTTTGTGGTGCTTTTGGTTTGACAGCCTGGAGACTCCATGCGGAGCAAGAGCCTTCTGTGCTGTCATCTTTGTTGTGGGAGGAATCTTTGTTTATAAGCAATTTTCAGAGTCTGTCTGGCAGTTGGGAGGCAGGTGTCAAAACGGGAAATGACAGCGCTTATCGGCAGGAAAGAAAGCCTGCAAGGTTTGGCTTTGTGGTGCTTTTGGTTTGACAGCCTGGAGACTCCATGGGGGGCAGGAGCCTTCTGTGCTGGAATCTTTGTTGTGGGAGAAATCCTTGTTTATATGCAATTTTGGGAGTCGGTCTGGCAGTTATAGGCCGGTGTTAAAACAGGAAAAAACAGCCCTTATCCCCATGAAAGAAAGCTTAGAAACTTGGGATTGTGGTGCAGTGTGTTTGCCAAGCTGGGGCGTCCATGAACAGCGAGTGCTTTCTGTGCTGTCATCTTTGTTGTGGGAGGAATCTTTGTTTATATGCAATTTTGAGAGTTGGGCTGGCAGTTGGGAGGCAGGTGTGAAAACAGGAAAGAATAACCATTATCCCCAGGACAGTAAGCCTGTAAGCTTTGTTTTTCTGGTGCTTTTGGTTTGTCAGCCTGGAGACTCCATGGAGAGCAAGAGCTTTCTCTGCCTACTTCTTTGCTGTGGGAGGAATTTTCCTTCGTATGCAATTTTGGGAGTTGGGCTGTTAGTTGGGAGGCAGGTGTCAAAACAGGAAATGACAGCGCTTATCGGCAGGAAAGAATGCCTGCAAGGTTTGGCTTTGCGGTGCTTTTGGTTTGTCAGCCTAGAGACACCGTGAGGAGCAGGAGCCTTCTGTGCTGGAATCTTTGTTGTGGGAGGAATCCCTGTTTATATGCAATTTTGGGAGTCAGGCTGGCAGTGGTAGGCAGATGTGAAAACAGGAAACAATAGCCCTTATCCCCAGGAAAGAAAGCCTGGAAACTTTGGTTTGTGGTGCAGTGTGTTTGCCAAGCTGGGGCGTCCATGAATAGCGAGTGCTTTCTGTGCTGTCATCTTTGTTGTGGGAGGAATCTTTGTTCATATGAAATTTTGGGAGTCGGTCTGGCAGTTGGGAGGCAGGTGTCAAAACAGGAAACAATAGCCCTTATCCCCAGGAAAGAAAGCCTGGAAACTTGGGATTGTGGTGCAGTGTGTTTGCCAAGCTGGGGCGTCCATGAAAACCGAGTGCTTTCTGTGCTGTCTTCTTTGTTGTGGGAGGAATCTATGTTTATATGCAATTTTGGGAGTTGGTCTGGCAGTTGGGGGGCAGGTGTGAAAACAGGAAATGACAGCGCTTATTGGCAGGAAAGAAAGCCTGGAAGCTTTGTTTTTGTGGTGCTTTTGGTTTGTCAGCCTGGAGACTCCATGGGGAGCAGGAGCTTTCTCTGCCTACATCTTCGCTGTGGGAGGAATTTTCCTTCGTATGCAAGTTTGGGATTTGGGCTGGCAGTTGGGAGGCAGGTGTGAAAACAGGAAATGACAGCGCTTATCGGCAGGAAAGAAAGCCTGGAAGCTTTGGTTTTGTGGTGCTTTTGGTTTGACAGCCTGGAGACTCCATGTGGAGCAAGAGCCTTCTGTGCTGTCATCTTTGCTGTGGGAGGAATCTTTGTCTATAAGCAATTTTCAGAGTCGGTCTGGCAGTTCAAAGGCAGGTGTGTAAACAGGAAACAATAGCCCTTATCCCCAGGACAGATAGCCTGGAAACTTGGGTGTGTGGTGCAGTGTGTTTGCCATGCTGGGGCGTCCATGAATAGCGAGTGCTTTCTGTGCTGTCATCTTTGTTGTAGGAGGAATCTTTGTTCATATGCAATTTTGGGAGTTGGGCTGGTAGTTGGGAGGCAGGTGTGAAAACAGGAAACAATTGCCCTTATCCCCAGGAAAGAAAGCCTGGAAACTTGGGTTTGTGGTGCAGTGTGATTGCCAAGCTGGGGCGTCCATAAATAGCGAGTGCTTTCTGTGCTGTCATCTTTGTTGTGGGAGGAATCTTTGTTTATAAGCAATTTTCAGAGTCGGTCTGGCAGTTGGAAGGCAGGTGTATAAACAGGAAACAATAGCCCTTATCCCCAGGAAAGAAAGCCTGGAAAATTGGGTTTGTGGTGCAGTGTGTTTGCCAAGCTGGGGCGTCCATGAATAGCGAGTGCATTCTGTGCTGTCATCTTTGTTGTGGGAGGAATCTTTGTTTATATGCAATTTTGGGAGTTGGGCTGGCAGTTGGGAGGCAGGTGTGAAAACAGGAAACAATAACCATTATCCCCAGGACAGTAAGCCTGGAAGCTTTGTTTTTCTGGTGCTTTTGGTTTGTCAGCCTGGAGACTCCATGGAGAGCAGGAGCTTTCTCTGCCTACATCTTGGCTGTGGGAGGAACCTTTGTTTATATGCAATTTTTGGAGTTGGTCTGGCAGTTGGGGGGCAGGTGTGAAAACAGGAAATGAGAGCGCTTATCGGCAGGAAAGAAAGCCTGGAAGCTTTGTTTTTGCGGTGCTTTTGGTTTGTCAGCCTGGAGACTCCATGGGGAGCAGGAGCTTTCTCTGCCTACATCTTCGCTGTGGGTGGAATCTTCCTTTGTATGCAATTTTGGGAGTTGAGCTTGCAGTTGGGAGGCAGGTGTGAAAACAGGAAATGACAGCGCTTATCAGCAGGACAGAAAGCTTGGAAGCTTTGTTTTTGTGGTGCTTTTGGTTTGTCAGCCTGGAGACTCCATGCGGAGCAAGAGCCTTCTGTGCTGGAATCTTTGTTGTGGGAGGAATCTTTGTTTATATGCAATTTTGGGAGTTGGGCTGGCAGTTGGGAGGCAGATGTGAAAACAGGAAACAATAGCCCTTATCCGCAGGAAAGAAAGCCTGGAAACTTGGGTGTGTGGTGCAGTGTTTTTGCCAAGCTGGGGCGTCCATGAATAGCGAGTGCTTTCCGTTCTGTCATCTTTGTTGTGGGAGGAATCTTTGTTTATATGCAATTTTGGGAGTTGGGCTGGCAGTTGGGAGGCAGGTCTGAAAACAGGAAATGACAGCGCTTATCGGCAGGAAAGAAAGCCTGGAAGCTCTGGTTTTGTGGTGGTTTTGGTTTGACAGCCTGGAGACTCCATGCAGAGCAAGATCTTTCTGTGCTGTCATCTTTGCTGTGGGAGGAATCTTTGTTTATAAGCAATTTTCAGAGTCGGTCTGGCAGTTGGAAGGCAGGTGTGTAAACAGGAAACAATAGCCCTTATCCCCAGGACAGAAAGCCTGGAAAATTGACTTTGTGGTGCAGTGTGTTTGCCAAGCTTGGGCGTCAATGAATAGCGAGTGCATTCTGTGCTGTCATCTTTGTTGTGGGAGGAATCTTTGTGTATATGCAATTTTGGGAGTTGGTCTGGCAGTTGGGGGGCAGGTGTGAATACAGGAAATGACAGCGCTTATCGGCGGGAAGGAAAGCCTGGAAGCTTTGTTTTTGTGGTGCTTTCGGTTTGTCAGCCTGGAGACTCCATGGGGAGCAGGAGCTTTCTCTGCCTACATCTTCGCTGTGGGAGGGATTTTCCTTCGTATGCAAGTTTGGGAGTTGGGCTGGCAGTTGGGAGGCAGGTCTGAAAACAGGAAATGACAGCACTTATCGGCAGGACAGAAAGCCTGGAAGCTTTGGTTTTGTGGTGCTTTTGGTTTGACAGCCTGGAGACTCCATGCGGAGCAAGAGCCTTCTGTGCTGTCATCTTTGCTGTGGGAGGAATCTTTGTTTATAAGCAATTTTCAGAGTCGGTCTGGCAGTTGGAAGGCAGGTGTGTAAACAGGAAACAATAGCCCTTATCCCCAGGACAGAAAGCTTGGAAACTTGGGTTTGTGGTGCAGTGTGTTTGCCAAGCTGGGGCGTCCATGAATAGCGAGTGCTTTCTGTGCTGTCATCTTTGTTGTAGGAGGAATCTTTGTTCATATGCAATTTTGGGAGTCAGGCTGGCAGTTGGGAGGCAGGTCTGAAAACAGGAAACAATAGCCCTTATCCCCAGGAAAGAAAGCCTGGAAACTTGGGTTTGTGGTGCAGTGTGTTTGCCAAGCTGGGGCGTCCCTGAATAGCGAGTGCTTTCTGTGGTGTCATCTTTGTTGTGGGAGGAATCTTTGTTCATATGCAATTTTGGGAGTCGGTCTGGCAGTTGGGAGGCAGGTGTGAAAACAGGAAACAATAACCATTATCCCCAGGACAGAAAGCCTGGAAACTTGGGTTTGTGGTGCAGTGTGTTTGCCAAGCTGGGACGTCAATGAATAGCGAGTGCATTCTGTGCTGTCATCTTTGTTGTGGGAGGAATCTTTGTTTATATGCAATTTTGGGAGTCAGGCTGGCAGTTGGGAGGCAGGTGTGAAAACAGGAAACAATAGCCCTTATCCCCAGGAAAAAAAGCCTGGAAACTTGGGTTTGTGGTGCAGTGTGTTTGCCAAGCTGGGGCGTCCATGAATAGCGAGTGCTTTCTGTGCTGCCATCTTTGTTGTGGGACGAATCTTTGTTTATATGCAATTTTGGGAGTTGGGCTGGCAGTTGGGAGGCAGGTGTGAAAACAGGAAACAATAACCATTATCCCCAGGACAGAAAGCCTGGAAACTTGGGTTTGTGGTACAGTGTGTTTGCCAAGCTGGGGCGTACATGAATAGCGAGTGCTTTCTGTGCTGTCATCTTTGTTGTGGGAGGAATCCTTGTTTATATTCAATTTTGGGAGTTGGTCTGGTAGTTGGGAGGCAGGTGTGAAAACAGGAAATGACAGCGCTTATCGGCTGGACAGAAAGCCTGGAAGCTTTGTTTTTGTGGTGCTTTTGGTTTGTCAGCCTGGAGACTCCATGGGGAGCAGGAGCTTTCTCTGCCTACATCTTCGCTGTGGGAGGAATTTTCCTTCGTATGCAATTTTGGGAGTTGGGCTGGCAGTTGGGAGGCAGCTGTGAAAACAGGAAATGACAGCGCTTATCGGCAGGACAGAAAGCCTGGAAGCTTTGGTTTTGTGGTGCTTTTGGTTTGTCAGCCTGGAGACTCCATGCAGAGCAAGATCTTTCTGTGCTGTCATCTTTGCTGTGGGAGGAATCTTTGTTTATAAGCAATTTTCAGAGTCAGTCTGGCAGTTGGAAGGCAGGTGTGAAAACAGGAAACAATAGCCCTTATCCCCAGGACAGAAAGCCTGGAAAATTGGGTTTGTGGTGCAGTGTGTTTGCCAAGCTGGGGCGTCCATGAATAGCGAGTGTTTTCTGTGCTGTCATCTTTGTTGTGGGAGGAATCTTTGTGTATATGCAATTTTGGGAGTTGGGCTGGCAGTTGGGAGGCAGGTGTGAAAACAGGAAATGACAGCACTTATCAGCTGGACAGACAGCCTGGAAACTTGGGTTTGTGGTGCAGTGTGTTTGCCAAGCTGGGGCGTCAATGAATAGCGAGTGCATTCTGTGCTGTCATCTTTGTTGTGGGAGCAATCTTTGTTTTTATGCAATTTTGGGAGTCGGTCTGGCAGTTGGGAGGCAGGGCTGAAAACAGGAAACAATAACCATTATCCCCAGGAAAGAAAGCCCAGACATATTAAATTGTGCAGGCCTCATCATGGCATAGACCTCATAAAGCCCAGACGTGTCATAATGGTGCAGGCCTCATCATGGCACTGACCTCATAAAGCACAGACCTGTCATAATGGTGCAGGCCTCATCATCACAGTGACCTCATAAAGCCCAAACATCTCATAATGGTGCAGGTCGCATCATGGCATTGACATCATAAAGCCCAGACATGTCATAACGGTGCAGGCGCATCATCACAATGACCTCATAAAGCCCAGACAAGTCATAATGGTGTTCCCTGGTCCTCTGAGTAAGAGGAGCAGGAGGAGGGACACAGAAGAGATCTCCTCACAGAGGCTGCATCGCCAGAAAGTCTTAAGAAGGTGGGAGATGCCATGCCACGTCCGAGCTTTCTCTGGGGAAGGTGCTTCTCCCATGCACTGCCTCTCCGTAGCACTCGTGCCACATCCCCTGACAAAAGACCAGGTGGTCTTTGTCACCAGCAGAAGTGCTCCTGCTGCCAGCAGGGATGCTCCCCGGGACAGGCCAGGAGAGGCTGACCCGGGGAGCTGAGCCAGGAGGGATGTTCTGCGTCTCGTGCCCCTCGAGCATTCTCAAAATCGCGTGCCGTGGAGGACAATTCAGGAGTCTCCCCGGGGCCAGCAAAAGAGAGATGAGAAGGAAGAGATGATGGCCAGGAAAAAAGCTCATGGTCTGTCAATCTTGAACTCCTCGAGACCAGTCCTAACCCCTCCCACCTAGCCCGGCCCCGCCGCCTCCGCGGCGCAGAGCTCCGACCGCCGCCCCGCTGCCGCCGCTCTCGCCGGCCCGCCGGATCCAGCCCACACCCGACGAGAGCCCCAGAGGCATCGGCGCAAGCACAGCACCTGGGCTGAGTTGGATGAGGAGGGCAGTGGACGGAGACGAAGACAGAGGAGAGAGAGGAGGCGGAGAGGAGGCCTTCCCCTTTCCTGCTTTCCTTTCTCTCTTGCTTTGCTTAGTCGCGCTGCTTCCCATTCTACAGTGACTCCAAACATCCACCTCTCTTTCCCGCACTCATCTCTCGAGTAACTCTAATGGACCCTTCCACAACCGCACACCTTGACAGTCTCGTCAAATTTTTCTCCGTATCATCCTTACTGTTTCTGTGCCCTTTCTTCTGGGAAACAACATCCAGTGCAAAGAGTAGTTCTAACGGCTTTTCTTCTTTATCTCCCAGCTAGTGTCTGCAGGCAGAGCCCAGGTGCAGCAAGACCCATTGGTAGACCAGGGAGGGATTTTAAAGGTCAGTACCATGAGGAGGCCTGCACCATTATGACATGTCTGGGCTTTATGAGGTAAGTGCCATGAGGAGGCCTGCACCATTATGACGTGTCTGGGCTTTATGAGGTCAGTGTGATGATGAGACCTGCACCATTATGACATGTCTGGGCTTTATGAGGGCAGTGCCATGAGGAGGCCAGCACCATTATGACATGTCTGGGCTTTATGAGGTCAGTGTGATTATGAGGCCTTTAGCATTATGAGGTGTAAGGGCTTTATGAGATCAGTGCCATGAGGAGGCCTACACCATTATGACATATCTGGGCTTTAAGAGGTCACTGTGATGACATGGGGAGGTCTGCATTATTATGACATGTCTGGGCTTTATGAGGTCAGTGCCAAGAGGAGGCCTGCACCATTATGACATGTCTGGGCTTTATGAGGTCAGTGCCATGAGGAGGTCTGCACCATTATGACATGTCGGGGCTTTATGAGGTCAGTGCCATGAGGAGGCCTGCACAAATATGAGGTCTCTGGGCTTTATGAGGTCAGTGTGATGATGAGAACTGCACCGTTATGACATGTCTGCTCTTTATGAGGTCACTGTGATGATGAGACCTGAACCATTATGACATGTCTGGGCTTTATGAGGTCAGTGTGATGATGAGAACTGCACCGTTATGACATGTCTGCTCTTTATGAGGTCACTGTGATGATGAGACCTGAACCATTATGACATGTCTGGGCTTTATGAGGTCAGTGTGATGATGAGAACTGCACCGTTATGACATGTCTGCTCTTTATGAGGTCACTGTGATGATGAGACCTGAACCATTATGACATGTCTGGGCTTTATGAGGTCACTGTGATGACGAGGCCTGCACCATTATGACATGTTAGGGCTTTATGAGGTTTGTGCCATGAGGAGGCCTGGGCCATTATGACATGTTGGGGCTTTATGAGGTCAGTGCAATACTGAGGCCTGCACAATTATGACATGTCTGGGCTTTATGATATCACTGTGATGATGAGGCCTGCACCATTATGACATGTCTGGGCTTTATGAGGTCAGTGTGATGATGAGATCTGCACCATTATGACATGTCTGGGCTTTATGAGGTCAGTGCCATGATGAGACCTGAACCATTATGACATGTCTGGGCTTTATGAGGTCAGTGCCATGAGGAGGCCTACACCATTATGACATATCTTGGCTTTTAGAGGTCACTGTGATGACATGGGGAGGTCTGCATTATTATGACATGTCTGGGCTTTATGAGGTCAGTGCCAAGAGGAGGCCTGCACCATTATGACATGTCTGGGCTTTATGAGGTCAGTGTGATGATGAGACCTGCACCATTATGACATGTCTGGGCTTTATGAGGGCAGTGCCATGAGGAGGCCAGCACCATTATGACATGTCTGGGCTTTATGAGGTCAGTGTGATTATGAGGCCTTTAGCATTATGAGGTGTAAGGGCTTTATGAGATCAGTGCCATGAGGAGGCCTACACCATTATGACATACCTGGGCTTTAAGAGGTCACTGTGATGACATGGGGAGGTCTGCATTATTATGACATGTCCGGGCTTTATGAGGTCAGTGCCAAGAGGAGGCCTGCACCATTATGACATGTCTGGGTTTTATGAGGTCAGTGCCATGAGGAGGCCTGCACCATTATGACATGTCGGGGCTTTATGAGGTCAGTGCCATGAGGAGGCCTGCACAAATATGAGGTGTCTGGGCTTTATGAGGTCAGTGTGATGATGAGAACTGCACCGTTATGACATGTCTGCTCTTTATGAGGTCACTGTGATGATGAGACCTGAACCATTATGACATGTCTGGGCTTTATGAGGTCAGTGTGATGATGAGAACTGCACCGTTATGACATGTCTGCTCTTTATGAGGTCACTGTGATGATGCGACCTGAACCATTATGACATGTCTGGGCTTTATGAGGTCACTGTGATGACGAGGCCTGCACCATTATGACATGTTAGGGCTTTATGAGGTTTGTGCCATGAGGAGGCCTGGGCCATTATGACATGTTGGGGCTTTATGAGGTCAGTGCAATACTGAGGCCTGCACAATTATGACATGTCTGGGCTTTATGATATCACTGTGATGATGAGGCCTGCACCATTATGACATGTCTGGGCTTTATGAGGTCAGTGTGATGATGAGATCTGCACCATTATGACATGTCTGGGCTTTATGAGGTCAGTGCCATGATGAGACCTGAACCATTATGACATGTCTGGGCTTTATGAGGTCAGTGCCATGATGAGGCCTGCACCATTATGACATGTCTGTGTTTATGAGGTCAGTGCCATGATGAGGCCTGCACTATTATGAGGTGTCTGGGCTTTATGAGGTCAGTGCCATGATGAGGCCTGCACCATTATGAGGTGTTTGGGCTTTATGAGGTCGGTGCCATGATGAGGCCTGCACCATTATGAGGTGTCTGGGCTTTATGAGGTCACTGTGATGAGGAGGCCTGCACCATTATGACATGTCTGGGCTTTATGAGGTCACTGTGATGATGAGATCAACACCATTATGACAAGTCTGGGCTTTATGAGGTCAGTGCCATGACGAGACCTGAATCACTATGACATGTCTGAACTTTATGAGGTCAATGTGATGATGAGACCTGCATCATTATGACATCTCTCGGCTTTATCAGGTCAGTGCCTTGTTGAGTCCTGCACCATTATGACGTGTCTGGGCTTTATGAGGCCAGTGTGATGATGAGACCTGCACAAATATGATATCTCTGGGCTTTATGAGGTCAGTGCCATGATGAGACCTGCACCATTATGACATGTCTGAGCTTTATGAGGTCAGCGCCAGGAGGAGGCCTGAACCATTATGACATGTCTGGGCTTTATGAGGTCACTGTGATGATGAGGCCTGGACAATTATGTGGTGTCTCGGCTTTATGAGGTCAGTGCAATGACGAGACCTGGGCCATTAAGACATGTCTGGGCTTTATAAGGTCACTGTGATGATGAGCCGTGCACCATTATGACAGGTCTGGGATTTATGAGGTCAGCGCCATGATAAGGCCTGCACCATTAGGCCATGTCTGGGTTTTATGAAGTCACAGCGATGATGAGGCCTGCACAATTATGACGTGTCAGGGCTTTATGAGGTCAGTGTGATGATGAGACCTGCACTATTATGAGGTGTCTGGGCTTTATGAGGTCAGTGCCATGAGGAGACCTGCACCATTCTGTCATATCTAGGCTATATGAGGTCAGTGCCATAATGAGTCTTGTACCATTATGACATGTCTGGGCTTTATGATGTCACTGTGATGATGAGGCCTGCACCATTATGACTTGTCTGGGCTTTATGAGGTCAGTGCAATGAGGAGGTCTGCACCATTATGACATGTCTGGGCTTTATGAGGTCAGTGCCATGAGGGGGGCTGCACCATTATGACATGTCTGGTCTTTTTGAAGTCAGTGTGATGATGAGACCTGAACAATTATGACATGTCTGGGCTTTATGAGGTCAGTGTGATGAGGAGGCCTGCACCATTATGACATGTCTGGGCTTTATGAGGTCAGTGCCATGATGTGACCTGCACCATTATGTGGTGTGTGGGCTTTATGAGGTCAGTGCCATGATGAGGCCCGCACCATTATGACATGTCTGGGCTTTATGAGGTCAGAGTGATTATGAGGCCTGCACCATTATGGGGTGTCTGGGCCTTATGAGGTCAGTGTGATGATGAGACCTGCACAAATATGAGGTGTTTGGGCTTTTTGAGGTCACTGTGATTATGAGTCCTGCACCATTATGACATGTCTGGGCTTTATGAGGTCAGTGTGATGATGAGACCTGCACCATTATGACATGTCTGGGCTTTATGAGGTCAGTGCAATAATGAGGCCTGCACCATTATGACGTGTCTGGGTTTTATGAGGTCAGTGTTATGACGAGGCCTGCACCATTATGAGGTGTCTGGGCTTTATGAGGTCAGTGTCATGATATGACCTTTGCCATTATGACATATCTGGTCTTTATGAGGTCACTGTGATGATGAGGCCTGCACCATTGTGACATGTCTGGGCTTTATGAGGTCAGTGTGATGATTAGGCCTGCACAAATATGAGGTGTCCAAGCTTTCTGTGGTTAGTGTGATGATGAGACCTGCACAAATATGAGGTGTCTGGGCTTTATGAGGTCAGTGTGGTGATGATGAGGCCTGCACCATTATGACATGTCTGGGCTTTATGAGGTCAGTGTGAGGATGAGGCCTGTACCATTATAACATGTCTGGGCTTTATGAGGTCAGTGTGTTGATGAGGCCTGCACCATTATGACATGTCTGGGCTTTATGAGGTCAGTGCCATGATTAGACCTGCACCATTATGACATGTTTGGGCTTTATGAGGTCAGTGCGATGATTAGACCTGCACCATTATGTGGTGTCTGGGCTTTATGAGGTCAGTGCCATGAGGATGCCTGCACCATTATGACATGTCTGGGCTTATAAGAGGTCACTGTGATGACATGAGGAGGTCTGCACTATTATGACCTGTATGGGCCTTATGAGGTCAGTGCCATAATGAGACCTGAATCATTATGACATGTCTGGGCTTTATGAGGTCAGTGTGATGATGAGGCCTGCACTATTATGACATGTCTTGGTTTTATGAGGTCACTGTGATGATGAGGCCTGCACCATTATGACAGGTCTGGGCTTTATGAGGACAGTGCCATGATAAGGCCTGCACCATTTCGACATTTCTGGGTTTTATGAAGTCACAGTGATGATGAGGCCTGCACCATTATGACGTGTCAGGGCTTTATGAGGTCATTGTGATGATGAGGCCTGCACCAATAAGACGTGTTCAAGCTTTATGAGGTCAGTGTGATTATGAGGCCGGCACTATTATGAGGTGTCGGGGCTTTATGAGGTCAGTGTGATGATGAGACCTGCACTATTATGAGGTGTCTGGGCTGTATGAGGTCACTGTGATGATGAGGCCTGCAGCATTATGACATGTCTGGGCTATATGTGGTCACTGTGATGCTGAGGTCAGAACCATTATGAGGTGTCTAGGCTTTATGAGGTCAGTGCCATAATGAGTCCTGTACCATTATGACATGTCTGGGCTTTATGAGGTCAGTGCCATGATGAGACCTGCACCATTATGTGGTGTCTAGGCTTTATGAGGTCAGTGCCATGATGAGGCCTGCACCATTATGACATTTCTGGGCTTTATGAGGTCAGAGTGATTATGAGGCCTGCACCATTATGGGGTGTCTGGGCATTATGAGGTCACTGTGATGATGAGACCAGCACAAATATGAGGTGTTTGGGCTTTTTGAGGTCACTGTGATTATGAGTCCTGCACCATTATGACATGTCTGGGCTTTATGAGGTCAGTGCCATGAGGTGGCCTGGGCCATTACGACATGTCTGGGCTTTATGAGGTCAGTACAATAATGAGGCCTGCACCATTATGACGTGTCTGGGTTTTATGAGGTCAGTGTTATGATGAGGCCTGCACCATTATGAGGTGTCTGAGCTTTATGAGGTCAGTGCCATGATGTGACCTTTGCCATTATGACATATCTGGGCTTTATGAGGTCAGTGTGATTATGAGGCCTGCACAAATATGTGGTATCCAAGCTTTCTGTGGTTAGTGTGATGATGAGACCTGCACAAATATGAGGTGTCTGGGCTTTATGAGGTCAGTGTGATGATGAGACCTGCACCATTATGACATGTCTGGGCTTTATGAGGTCAGTGCCATGATCGGGCCTGCACCATTATGAGATGTTTGGGCTTTATGAGGTCAGTGTGATGATGAGGCCTGCACCATTATGTGGTGTCTGGTCATTATGAGGTCAGTGTGATGATGAGACCTGCGCAAATATGAGGTGTTTGGGCTTTTTGAGGTCACTGTGATGATGAGGCCTGCACCATTATGACCTGTCTGGGCTTTATGAGGTCACTACCATGAGGATGCCTGCACCATTATGACATGTCTGGGAATTATGAGCTCAGTGTGATTATGAGGCTTGTACCATTATGAGGTGTCTGAGCTTTATGAGGTCAGTGTGATGATGAGAACTGCACCATTATGACATGTCTGGTCTTTATGAGGTCACTGTGATGATGAGACCTGAACCATTATTACATGTATGGGCTTTATGAGGTCAGTGTGATTATGAGGTCTGTAGCATTTTGAGGTGTCTCGGCTTTATGAGGTCAGTGCCATGAGGAGGCCTACACCATTATGACATATCTGGGCTTTAAGAGGTCACTGTGATGACATGGGGAGGTCTGCATTATTATGACATGTCTGGGTTTTATGAGGTCAGTGCCATGAGGAGGCCTGCACCATTATGAGGTGTCTGGGCTTTATGAGGTCAGTGTGATGATGACACCTGCACAAATATGAGGTGTCTGGGCTTTATGAGGTCAGTGTGATTATGAGGCCTTCACCATTATGAGGTGTCTGGGCTTTAAAAGGTCAGTTTGATGATGAGACCTGCACCATTATGACATGTCGGGGCTTTATGAGGTCAGTGCCATGAGGAGGCCTGCACCATTATGACATGTCTAGGCTTTATGTGGTCATGTGACTATGAGGCCTGTAGCATTATGAGGTGTCTGGGTTTTATGAGGTCAGTGTGATGATGAGAACTGCACCGTTATGACATGTCTGGTCTTTATGAGGTCACTGTGATAATGAAACCTGAACCATTATTACATGTATGGGCTTTATGAGGTTAGTGTGATGATGAGGCCTGCACCATTATGACATGTCTGGGCTTTATGAGGTCAGTGACATGATGAGGCCTGCACCATTATGACATGTCTGGGCTTTATGAGGTCAGAGTGATTATGAGGCCTGCACCATTATGACCTCTCTGGGCTTTATGAGGTCAGTGTGATGATGAGGCCTGCACCATTATTATATGTCTGGGCTTTATGAGGTCACTGTGATGATGAGACCTGCACCATTATGAGATGTCTGGGCTTTATGAGGTCAGTGCCATGATGAGACCTGAATCACTATGACATGTCTGGGCTTTATGAGGTCAATGTGATGATGAGACCTGCATCATTATGACATGTCTGGGCTTTATGAGGTCAGTGCCATATTGAGTCCTGCACCATTATGACGTGTCTGGGCTTTACGAGGTCAGTGTTATGATGAGACCTGCACAAATATGATATGTCAGGCCTTTATGAGGTCAGTGCCATGATGAGACCTGCACCATTATGAAATGTCTGGGCTTTATGAGATCAGTGCCATGATGAGACCTGAACCATTATGACATGTCTGGGCTTTATGAGGACAGTGCCATGAGGAGGTCTGCACCATTATGACATGTCTGGGCTTTATGAGGTCAGTGTGATGAGGAGGCCTGCACCATTATGATATGTCTGGGCTTTATGAGGTCAGTGTGAGGATGAGGCCTGGGCCATTATGACATGTCTGGACTTTATGAGGTCAGTGCCATAATGAGGCCTGCACCATTATGACATGACTGGGCTTTACGAGGTCACTGTAATGATTGGACCTGCACCATTATGACATGTCTGGGCTTTATGAGGTCAGTGCCATGATGAGACCTGCACCATTATGACATATCTGGGCTTTATGAGGTCAGTGCCATGATGAGGTCTGCACTATTACGACATGTCTGTGCTTTATGAGGTCAGCGCCAGGAGGAGGCCTGAACCATTATGACATGTCTGGGCTTCATGAGGTCAGTGTGATGATGAGGACTGTACCATTATGAGGTGTCTGGGCTTTATGAGGTCAGTGCCATGATGCGACCTGCACCATTATGACATGTCTGGGCTTTATGAGGTCACTGTGATGATGTGGCCTGCACCATTATGACATGTCTGGTCTTTATGAGGTCAGTGCCATGAGGAGGCCTGCACCATTATCACATGTCTGTGCTTTATGAGGCCAGTTCCAAGAGGAGGCCTGCACCATTATGACATGTCTGGATTTTATGAGGTCAGTGCCATTATGAGGCCTGCACCATTATGACTTGTCTGGAATTTCTGAAGTAAGTGTGATGCTGAGGCCTGCACCATTATGACATATCTGAGCTTTTTGAGGTCAGTGTAATGATGAGGCCTGCACCATCATGACATTTCTGGGCTTTATGAGGTCAATGTGATGATGAGACCAGCACCATTATGGGGTGTCAGGGCTTTATGAGGTCAGTGCCATGAGGAGGCCTGCACCATTATGACATGTCTGGGCTTTATGAAGTCACTGTGATGATGAGGCCTGGGCCATTATGACATGTCTGGGCTTTATGAGGTCAGTGTGATTACGAGCCTTGCACCATTATGACGTGTCTGGGTTTTATGAGGTCACTGTGATGATGAGGCCTGCACCATTATGATATGTCTGGGCTTTATGAGGTCACTGTGATGCTGAGGCCTGCACCATTATGAGGTGTCTGGGCTTTATGAGGTCACTGCCTTGACGAGGCCTGCACCATTATGACATCTCTGGTCTTTATGAGGTCAGTGGGATGATGAGACCAGCACCATCATGAGGTGTCTTGGCTTTATGAGCTCACTGTGATGATGAGGCCTGCACCATTATGACATGTCTGGGCTTTATGAGAACAGTGCCATGAGGAGGTCTGCACCATTATGACATGTCTGGGCTTTATGAGGTCAGTGTGATGAGGAGGCCTGCACCATTATGACATGTCTGGGCTTTATGAGGTCAGTGTGATGATGAGGCCTGGGCCATTATGACATGTCTTGGCTTTATGAGGACAGTGTCATGATGACACCTGCACGATTATGACATGGCTGGACTTTATGAGGTCAGTGCCATAATGAGGCCTGCACCATTATGACATGTCTGGGCTTTACGAGGTCACTGTAATGATTGGACCTGCACCATTATGACATGTCTGGGCTTTATGCGGTCAGTGGTATGAGGAGGCCTGGGCCATTCTGACCTGTGTGGGGTTTATGAGGTCAGTGTGATGATGAGGCCTGCACAGTCATGATTTTTCAGGGTTTTATGATGGCACTGTGATGATGAGGCCTGCACCATTATAACATGTCTGATCTTTATGAGGTAACTGTAATGGTGACACCTACACCATTATGACTTGTCTGGGCATTATGAGGTCAGTTCCATGCGGAGGCCTGCTCCATTATGACATGTCTGGGCTTTATGAGGTCAGTGCCATGCTGAGGCCTGCAGCATTATAACATATCCGGAATTTATGAAGTAACTGTGATGATGAGGCCTGCACCATTATGACATGTCTGGGCTTTATGAGGTCAGTTCCAAGAGGAGGCCTGCACCATCATGACATTTCTGGGCTTTATGAAGTCACTGTGATGATGAGGCCTGGGCCATTATGACATGTCTGGACTTTATGAGGTCAGTGTGATTATGAGACTTGCACCATTAGGACGTCTCTGGGTTTTATGAGGTCACTGTGATGATGAGGCCTGCACCATTATGATATGTCTGGGCTTTATGGGGTCACTGTGATGCTGAGGCCTGCACCATTATGAGGTGTCTGGGCTTTATGAGGTCACTGCCATGACGAGGCCTGCACCATTATGACATGTCTGGTCTGACATGAGGTCAGTGTGATGATGAGACCTGCACCATTATTAGGTGTCTTGGCTTTATGAGCTCACTGTGATCATGAGGCCGGCACCATTATGACATGTCTTGGCTCTTAGAGACTTGTGCTATCATGAGGCCTGCACCATTATGACATGTCTGGGCTTTATGAGGTCATTGTGATGATGAGGCCTGCATTTTTATGAGATGTCTGGGCCGTATGAGGTCACTCTGATGATGACGCCTGCACCACTCTGTCATGTCTGGGTGTTTATGAGGTCAGTGCCATGATGACGCCCGCACCATTATGACATGTCTGGGCTTTATGAGCTCACTGTGATGATGAGACCTGCACCATTATGACATATCTGGGCTTTATGAGGACACTGCCATGACGAGGCCTGCACCATTATGACATGTCTGGTCTTTATGAGGTCAGTGTGATGATGAGACCTGCACCATTATGAGGTGTCTTGGCTTTATGAGCTCACTGTGATGATGAGGCCGGCACCATTATGACATGTCTGGACTTTATGAGGTCAGTGTGATGATGAGGCCTGCACCATTTTGACTTGTCTGGGCTTTATGAGGTCAGTGTGATGATGAGACCTGCACTATGATGAGGGTTTTGGGCATTATGAGGTCAGTGTGAGGATGAGGCCTGCACCATTATGACATGTCTGGGCTTTATGAGGTCAGTGCCATGATGAGGCATGCACCATTATGACATATCTGGGCTTTATGAGGTCAGTGTAATAATAAGGCCTGCACCATCATGACATTTCTGGGCATTATGAGGTCAATGTGATGATGAGACCAGCACCATTATGATATGTCTGGGCTTCATGAGGTCAGTGCCATGATGACGCCCGCACCATTATGACATGTCTGGGCTTTATGAGCTCACTGTGATGATGAGACCTGCACCATTTTGACATATCTGGGCTTTATGAGGTCAGTGTGATGATGAGGCCTGCACCATTATGACATGTCTGGACTTTATGAGGTCAATGCCACGATGAAGCCTGCACCATTATGAGGTGTCTCGGCTTTATGAGGTCAGTGTGATGATGAGGCCTGGAACATTATGACATGTCTGGGCTTTATGAGGTCAGTGCCATGATGAGACCTGCACCATTATGACATATCTGGGCTTTATGAGGTCAGTGCCATGATGAGGTCTGCACTATTACGACATGTCTGTGCTTTATGAGGTCAGCGCCAGGAGGAGGCCTGAACCATTATGACATGTCTGGGCTTCATGAGGTCAGTGTGATGATGAGGACTGTACCATTATGAGGTGTCTGGGCTTTATGAGGTCAATGTGATGATGAGACCAGCACCATTATGAGGTGTCAGGGCTTTATGAGGTCAGTGCCATGAGGAGGCCTGCACCATTATGACATGTCTGGGCTTTATGAAGTCACTGTGATGATGAGGCCTGGGCCATTATGACATGTCTGGGCTTTATGAGGTCAGTGTGATTACGAGACTTGCACCATTATGACGTGTCTGGGTTTTATGAGGTCACTGCCATGAGGAGGCCTGCACCATTATGACATGTCTGGTCTTTATGAGGTCAGTGTGATGATGAGACTTGCACCATTATGACGTGTCTGGGTTTTATGAGGTCAGTGTCATGAGGAGGCCTACACCATTATGACATATCTGGGCTTTAAGAGGTCACTGTGATGACATGGGGAGGTCTGCACCATTATGACATGTCTGGGCTTTATGAGGTCAGTGCCATGAGGAGGCCTTCACCATTATGACATGTCTGGGATTTTTGAGGTCAGTGCCATGAAAAGGCCTGCACCATTATGAGGTGTCTGGCCGTTATGAGGTCAGTGTGATGATGAGACCTGCACAAATATGAGGTGTCTGGGCTTTATGAGGTCAGTGTGATTATGAGGCCTTCACCATTATGAGGTGTCTGGGCTTTATGAGGTCAGTGTGATGATGTGGCCTGCACCAATACGAGGTGTATAAGCTTTATGAAGTCACTGTTTTTATGAGGCCTACACTATTCTGAGGTGTCGTGGCTTTATGAGGTTAGTGTGATGATGAGACCTGCACCATTATGCGGTGTCTGGGCTTTATGAGGTCAGTGCCATGAGGTGGCCTGAACCATTATGTCATGTCTGGGCTATATGTGGTCACTGTGATGATGAGGTCTGCACCGTTATGAGGTGTCTGGGCTTTATGAGGTCAGTGCCATAAGGAGACCTGCACCATTCCGACATATCTAGACCTTATGAGGTCAGTGCCATAATGAGTCCTGTACCATTATGACATGTCTGGGCTTTATGATGTCACTGTGATGATGAGGCCTGCACCATTATGACATGTCCGGGCATTATGAGGTCACTGTGATGATGAGGCCTGCACCACTATGAGGTGCCTGGGCTTTATGAGGTCAGTGCCATGATGAGGCCTCCAACATTATGACATGTCTGGGCTTTATGAGGTTAGTGTGATGATGAGAACTGCACCATTATGACATGTCTGGGCTTTATGATGTCAGTGTGATGATGAGACCTGAACCACTATGACATGTCTGGGCTTTATGAAGTCACTGTGATGATGAGACCTGCGCCATTGTGACATGTCTGGGCTTTTTGAGCTCAGTGCCATGGTGAGGTGCTGTGTGTTTCCCAAGCTGGGGCGTCCATGAATAGCGAGCGCTTTCTGTGCTGTCATCTTTGTTGTGGGAGGAATCTTTGTTTATATGCAATTTTCAGAGTCGGTCTGGCAGTTGGGAGGCAGGTGTGAAAACAGGAAACAATAACCATTATCCCCAGGACAGAAAGCCTGGAAACTTGGGTTTGTGGTGCAGTGTGTTTGCCAAGCTGGGGCGTCCATGAATAGCGAGTGCTTTCTGTGCTGTCATTTTTGTTGTGGGAGGAATCTTTGTTCATATGCAATTTTGGGAGTTGGGCTGGCAGTTGGGAGGCAGGTGTGAAAACAGGAAACAATAGCCCTTATCCCCAGGACAGAAAGCCTGGAAACTTGGGTTTGTGGTGCAGTGTGTTTGCCAAGCTGGGGTGTCCATGAATAGCGAGTGCTTTCTGTGCTGTCATCTTTGTTGTGGGAGGAATCTTTGTTTATATGCAATTTTGGGAGTTGGGCTGGCAATTGGGAGGCAGGGCTGAAAACAGGAAACAATAACCATTATCCCCAGGACAGAAAGCCTGGAAACTTGGGACTGTGGTGCAGTGTGTTTGCCAAGCTGGGGCGTCCATGAATAGCGAGTGCTTTCTGTGCTGTCATCTTTGATGTAGGAGGAATCTTTGTTTATATGCAATTTTGGGACTTGGTCTGGCAGTTGGGGGGCAGGGCTGAAAACAGGATATGACAGCGCTTATCGGCAGGAAAGAAAGCCTGGAAGCTTTGTTTTTGTGGTGCTTTTGGTTTGTCAGCCTGGAGACTCCATGGAGAGCTGGAGCTTTCTCTGTCTACATCTTCGCTGTGGGAGGAATCTTCCTTCGTATGCAATTTTGGGTGTTGGGCTGGGAGTTGGGAGGCAGGTGTGAAAACAGGAAATGACAGTGCCTATCGGCAGGACAGAAAGCCTTGAAGCTTTGGCTTTGTGGTGCTTTTGGTTTGACAGCCTGGAGACTCCATGCAGAGCAAGATCTTTCTGTGCTGTCATCTTTGTTGTGGGAGGAATCTTTGTTTATAAGCAATTTTCAGAGTTGGTCTGGCAGTTGGGAGGCAGGTGTGAAAACAGGAAACAATAGCCATTATCCCCAGGAAAGAAAGCCTGGAAACTTGGGTTTGTGGTGCAGTGTGTTTGCCAAGCTGGGGCGTCCATGAATAGCGAGTGCATTCTGTGCTGTCATCTTTGTTGTGGGAGGAATCTTTGTTTATATGCAATTTTGGGAGTCGGTCTGGCAGTTGGGAGGCAGGTGTGAAAACAGGAAACAATAACCATTATCCCCAGGACAGTAAGCCTGGAAGCTTTGTTTTTGTGGTGCTTTTGGTTTGACAGCCTGGAGACTCCATGGAGAGCAGGAGCTTTTTCTGCCTACATCTTTGCTGTGGGAGGAATTGTCCTTCGTATGCAATTTTTGGAGTTGGGCTGGCAGTTGGGGGTCAGGTGTGAAAACAGGAAATGACAGCGCTTATCGGCAGGAAAGAAAGCCTGAAAGCTTTGGGTTTGTGGTGCTTTTGGTTTGTCAGCCTGGAGACTCCATGCGGAGCAGGAGCTTTCTGTGCTGTCATCTTTGTTGTGGGAGGAATCTTTGTTTATAAGCAATTTTCAGAGTCGGTCTGGCAGTTGGAAGGCAGGTGTGAAAACAGGAAACAATAGCCCTTATCCCCAGGACAGAAAGCCTGGAAACTTGGGTTTGTGGTGCAGTGTGTTTGCCAAGCTGGGGCGTCCATGAATAGCGAGTGCTTTCTGTGCTGTCATCTTTGTTGTGGGAGGAATCTTTGTGTATATGCAATTTTGGGACTTGGTCTGGCAGCTGGGAGGCAGGGCTGAAAACAGCAAACAATAACCATTATCCCCAGGAAAGAAAGCCCAGACATATTAAATTGTGCAGGCCTCATCATGGCATAGATCTCATAAAGCCCAGACGTGTCATAATGGTGCAGGCCTCATCATCACAGTGACCTCATAAAGCCCAAACATCTCATAATGTTGCAGGTCGCATCATGGTACTGACATCATAAAGCCCAGACATGTCATAACAGTGCAGGCGCATCATCACAATGACCTCATAAAGTCCAGACATGTCATAATGGTGCAGGCCTCATCATAACACTGACCTCAAAAAATTCAGACATGTCATAATGATGCGAGCGCCATCATCACTGTGACGTCATACAGACCAGACATCTCATAATGGTGCAGGCCTCATCATTGCACTGACCTCATAAAGCCCAGATATGTCATAATGGTGCAGGTCTCATCATGGCACTGACCTCATAAAGCCCAGACATGTCATAATGGTGCAGGCCTCATCCTCACACTGACCTCATAATGCCCAGGCACCTCATCATGATGCAGGCCTCATCATCACACTGACCTCATAAAGCCCAGACAAGTCATAATGGTGCAGGCCTCATCATCACACTGACCTCATAAAGCCCAGACATATCATAATGGTGCGGGCGTCGTCATCACACTGACCTCATAAACACCCAGACGTGACAGAGTGGTGCAAGCGTCATCATCAGAGTGACCTCATACGGCCCAGACACCTCATAAAAGTGCAGACCTCATCATCACACTGACCTCATAAAGCCCAGACATGTCATAATGCTGCAGGCCTCATGATAGCACAAGCCTCTTAGAGCCCAGACATGTCATAATGGTGCAGGCCTCGTCATGGCAATGACCTCATAAAGCCCAGACACCTCATAATGGTGCAGGCCTCGTCATGGCAGTGACCTCATAAAGCCCAGACACCTCATAATGGTGCAGGCCTCAGCATCACAGTAACCTCATAAAGCCCAGGCACCTCATAATGGTGCAGACCTCGTCATGGCAGTGACCTCATAAAGCCCAGACACCTCATAATGATGCAGGCCTCAGCATCACAGTAACCTCATAAAGTCCAGACATGTCATAATGGTGCAGGCCTCATCATCACAGTGACCTCATAAAACCCAGACACGTCATAATGGTGCAGGTCTCATAATCACACTGACCTCATAAAGCCCAGACATGTCATAATGGCCCAGGCCTCATCATCACAGTGACATCATAAAACCAAAACCTGTCGTAATGGTGCAAGCCTCCTCATGGCACTGACCTCATAAAGCCCACACATGTCCTAATGGTGCAGGCCTCCTCATGGCACTGACCTCATATATCCCAGACATGTCATAATGGTTCAGGCCTCATCATGGCACTGACCTCTCAACGCCCAGACATGTCATAATGGTGCAGTTCTCATCATCACGCTGACATCATAAAGCCCAGAAATGTCATAATGGTGTAGGCCTCATCATGGCACTGACCTTTTAAAGCCCTCCCAGGTCTACCAATGGGTCTTGCTGCACCTGGGCTCTGCCTGCAGACACTAGCTGGGAGATAAAGAAGAAAAGCCGTTAGAACTACTCTTTGCACTGCAGCAGGAGTAATTCTGCTAGCGACAAAGACCACCTGGTCTTTTGTCAGGGGCTGTGGTACGAGTGCTACGGCGAGGCAGTGCATGGGAGAAGCAGCATCCCCAGAGAAAGCTCGGATGTGGCATGGCATCTCCCACCTGCTTTGAACTTCCTGGAGATGCAACCTCCGTGAGGAGATCTCTTCTGTGTCCCTCCTCCTGCTCCTCTTACTCAGAGGACCAGGGAACAGCCTGTCACATCCGAACTGCATGTGGTGGAAGCAGCACATCTGCAGCAGGTTGAGGGGCGCTCAGAGGCGGGGTCACTGTGATGCTGAGGCCTGCACCATTATGAGGTGTCTGGGCTTTATGAGGTCACTGCCATGACGAGGCCTGCACCATTATGACATGTCTGGTCTGACATGAGGTCAGTGTGATGATGAGACCTGCACCATTATGAGGTGTCTTGGCTTTATGAGCTCACTGTGATCATGAGGCCGGCACCATTATGACATGTCTGGGCTCTTAGAGGCTTGTGCTATCATGAGGCCTGCACCATTATGACATGTCTGGGCTTTATGAGGTCATTGTGATGATGAGGCCTGCATTTTTATGAGATGTCTGGGCCGTATGAGGTCACTCTGATGATGACGCCTGCACCACTCTGTCATGTCTGGGTGTTTATGAGGTCAGTGCCATGATGACGCCCGCACCATTATGACATGTCTGGGCTTTATGAGCTCACTGTGATGATGAGACCTGCACCATTATGACATATCTGGGCTTTATGAGGACACTGCCATGACGAGGCCTGCACCATTATGACATGTCTGGTCTTTATGAGGTCAGTGTGATGATGAGACCTGCACCATTATGAGGTGTCTTGGCTTTATGAGCTCACTGTGATGATGAGGCCGGCACCATTATGACATGTCTGGACTTTATGAGGTCAGTGTGATGATGAGGCCTGCACCATTTTGACTTGTCTGGGCTTTATGAGGTCAGTGTGATGATGAGGCCTGCACTATGATGAGGTGTTTGGGCATTATGAGGTCAGTGTGAGGATGAGGCCTGCACCATTATGACATGTCTGGGCTTTATGAGGTCAGTGCCATGATGAGGCTTGCACCATTATGACATGTCTGGGCTTTATGAGGTCAGTGCCATGAGGAGGCCTGCACCATTATGACATGTCTGGGCGTTATGAGGTCAGTGTGGTGATGAGGCCTGCACCCTTATGACATCTCTGGACTTAATGAGGTCAGTGCCATGAGGAGGCCTGCACCATTATGACATGTCTGGGTTTATGAGGTCAGTGAGATGATGAGACCTGCACCATTATGACATATCTGGTCTTTATGAGGTCAGTGCCATGAGGAGGCCTGCACCATTATGACATATCTGGACGTTATGAGGTCAGTGCCATGAGGAGGCCTGCACCATTATGACATATCTGGACTTTACGAGGTCAGTGCCATGATGAGACATGCACCATTATGACATGTCTGGCCTTTTTCAGGTCAGTGTGATGATGAGACCTGCACAATTATGACATGTCTGGGCTTTATCAGGTGACTGTGACTATGAGGCCTGCACCATTATGACATGTCTGGGCTTTATGAGGTCAGTGCCATGAGGAGGCCTGCACCATTATGACATGTCTGGGCGTTATGAGGTCAGTGTGGTGATGAGGCCTGCACCCTTATGACATCTCTGGACTTAATGAGGTCAGTGCCATGAGGAGGCCTGCACCATTATGACATGTCTGGGTTTATGAGGTCAGTGAGATGATGAGACCTGCACCATTATGACATATCTGGTCTTTATGAGGTCAGTGCCATGAGGAGGCCTGCACCATTATGACATATCTGGACGTTATGAGGTCAGTGCCATGAGGAGGCCTGCACCATTATGACATATCTGGACTTTACGAGGTCAGTGCCATGATGAGACATGCACCATTATGACATGTCTGGCCTTTTTCAGGTCAGTGTGATGATGAGACCTGCACAATTATGACATGTCTGGGCTTTATCAGGTGACTGTGACTATGAGGCCTGCACCATTATGACATGTCTGGGCTTTATGAGGTCAGTGCCATGACGAGGCCTGGGCCATTATGACATGTCTGGGCTTTTTGTGGTCAGTGTGATAATGAGGCCTGCACGATTATGACATGTCTGGGCTTTATGAGGTCAGTGCCATGAGGAGGCCTGCACCATTATGACATGTCTGGGCTTTATGAGGTCAGTGTGATGATGAGGCCTGCACCATTATGACATATCTGGTCTTTATGAGGTCAGTGCCATGAGGAGGCCTGCATTATTATGACATGTCTGGCCTTTTTGAGGTCAGTGCCATGAGGAGGCCTGGGCCATTATGACATGTCTGGGCTTTATGAGGTCAGTGTGATGATGAGACCTGCACCATTATGACATGTCTGGGCTTTATGAGGTCAGTGCCATGAGGAGGCCTGCACCATTATGACATGTCTGGGCTTTATGAGGTCAGTGTGATGTTGATGCCTGCACCATTATGACATATCTGGTCTTTATGAGGTCAGTGCCATGAGGAGGCCTGCATTATTATGACATGTCTGGGCTTTATGAGGTCAGTGCCAAGTGGAGGCCTGAACCATTATGACATGTCTGGTCTTTATGAGGTCAGTGGGATGATGAAGACTGCAGCATTATGACGTCTCTGGGCTTTTTGTGGTCACTGTGATGATGAGACCTGCACAAATATGAGTTGTCTGGGCTTTATGAGGTGACTGTGATGACGAGACCTGCACCATTATGACATATCTGGACTTTATGAGGTCAGTGCCATGAGGAGGCCTGCACCATTATGACATGTCTGGGCTTTACGAGGTCTGTGCCATGATGAGGCCTGCACCATTATGCGGTGTCTTGGCTTTATGAGGTCAGTGTGATGAGGAGGCCTGCACCATTATGAGGTGACTGGGCTTTATGAGGTCAGTGTGATGAGGAGGCTTGCATCATTATGACATGTCTGGGCTTTATGAGGTGACTGTGATAATGAGGACTGCCCCATTATGACATGTTAGGGCTTTATGAGGTCTGTGCCATGAGGAGGCCTGCACAATTATGACATGACTGGGCTTTATAAGGCCAGTGTGATGATGAGGTCTGCACCATTATGAAGTGTCAGGGCTTTATGAGGTCAGTGCCATGACGAGGCCTGGGCCATTATGACATGTCTGGGCTTTTTGTGGTCAGTGTGATGATGAGGCCTGCACCATTATGACATGTCTGGGCTTTATGAGGTCAGTGTGATGATGAGGCCTGCACCATTGTGATATGTCTGGGATTTATGAGGACAGTGCCATGAGGAGGCCTGCACCATTATGACATATCTGGGGTTTATGAGGTCAGTGTGATGATGATGCCTGCACCATTATGATATATCTGGTCTTTATGAGGTCAGTGCCATGATGAGACCTGCACCATTATGACGTGTCTGGGCTTTTTGAGGTCACTGTGATGATGAGACCTGCACAAATATGAGTTTTCTGGGCTTTATGAGGTGACTGTGATGATGAGGCCTACACCATTATGACATGTCTGGGCTTTATGAGGTCAGTGCCATGATGACACCAAAACCATTATGACGTGTCTGGGCTTTATGAGGCCAGTGTGATGATGAGGCCTGCACCATTATGACATGTCTGGGCTTTATGAGGTCAGTGTGATGATGAGGCCTTCAGTATTATGACATGTCTGGGCTTTATGAGGTCAGTACCATGAGGAGGCCTGCACCGTTATGACATGTCTGGGCTTTAGGAGGTCATTGTGATGATGAGGCCTGCACCATTATGACATGTCTGGGCTTTATGAGGTCAGTGTGATGATGAGGCCTGCACCATTATGACATGTCTGGGCGTTATGAGGTCAGTGTGATGAGGAGTCCTGCACCATTATGACATGTCTGGGCTTTATGAGGTCAGTGTGATGATGAGACCTGCACCATTATGACATGTCAGGGCTTTATGAGGCCAGTGCCATGACGAGGCCAGCACAATTATGTTATATCTGGGCTTTATGAGGTCAGTGCCATGAGGAGGCCTGTCCCATTATGACGTGTCTGGGCGTTATGAGGTCAGTGTGATGATGAGGCCAGCACAATTATGTTATGTCTGGGCTTTATGAGGTCAGTGCCATGAGGAGGCCTGCACCATTATGACATGTCTGGGCTTTATGAGGTCACTGTGATGATGCGGCCTGCAGCATTATGACATGTCTAGGCTTTATGAAGTCAGTGTCATGATGAGGTCTGCAGCATTTTGAAGTGTCAGGGCTTTATGAGGTCTGTGCCATGACGAGGCCTGGGCCATTATGACATGTCTGGGCTTTTTGTGGTCAGTGTGATGATGAGGCCTGCACCATTATGAGGTGACTGGGCTTTATGAGGTCAGTGTGATGATGAGGCCTGCACCATTATGACATGTCTGGGCTTTATGAGGTCAGTGCCATGAGGAGGCCTGCACCATTATGACATGTCTGGGCTTTATGAGGTCAGTGTGATGATGAGGCCAGCACCATTATGACATGTCTGGGCTTTATGAGGTCAGTGCCAAGTGGAGACCTGAACCATTATGACATGTCTGGGCTTTATGAGGTCAGTGCCATGAGGAGACCTGCACCATTATGACATGTCTGGGCTTTATGAGGTCAGTGTGATGAGGAGGTCTGCACCATTATGACATATCTGGTCTTTATGTGGTCAGTGCCATGAGGAGACTTGCATTATTATGACATGTCTGGGCTTAATGAGGTCAGTGCCAAGTGGAGGCCTGAACCATTATGACATGTCTGGTCTTTATGAGGTCAGTGGGATGATGAGGCCTGCACCATTATGACATGTCTGGGCTTTACGAGGTCAGTGCCACGATGCGACCTGCACCATTATGACGTCTCTGGGCTTTTTGAGCTCACTGTGATGATGAGACCTGCACAAATATGAGTTGTCTGGGCTTTATGAGGTGACTGTGAGGATGAGGCCTACACCATTATGACATGCCTGGGCTTTATGACGTCAGTGTGGTGATGAGGCCTGCACCCTTATGACATGTCTGGACTTTATGAGGTCAGTGCCATGAGGAGGCCTGCACCATTATGACATGTCTGGGCTTTTTGAGGTCAGTGTGATGATGAGACCTGCACCATTATGACATGTCTGGGCTTTATGAGGTCAGTGTGATGATGAGGCCTGCACCATTATGACATGTCTGGGCTTTATAAGGTGAGTGTGATGTTGAGGCCTGCACCATTATGACATGTCTGGGCTTTATGAGGTCAGTGTGATGAGGAGGCCTGCACCATTATGACATGTCCGGGCTTTATGAGGTCAGTGTAATGATGAGGCCAGCACAACTATGTTATGTCTGGGCTTTATGAGGTCAGTGCCATGAGGAGGCCTGCACCATTATGACATGCCTGGGCTTTATGAGGCCAGTGTGATGATGAGGCCAGCACAATAATGATATATCTGGGCTTCATGAGGTCAGTGCCATGAGGAGGCCTGCACCCTTATGACATGTCTGGGCTTTATGAGGTCAGTTCCATGAGGAGGCCTGCACCATTATGACATGTCTGGGCTTTACGATGTCAGTGCCATGATGAGACTTGCACCATTATGACATGTCTGGTCTTTTTGAGGTCAATGTGATGATGAGACCTGCACAAATATGAGTTGTCTGGGCTTTATCAGGTGACTGTGACGATGAGGCCTGCACCATTATGACATGTCTGGGCGTTATGAGGTGAGTGTGATGAGGAGGCCTGCACCATTATGACATGTCTGGGCTTTATGAGGTGAGTGTTATGTTGAGGCCTGCACCATTATGACATGTCTGGGCTTTATGAGGTCTGTGCCATGAGGAGGCCTGCACCATTATGACATGCCTGGGCTTTATGAGGCCAGTGTGATGATGAGGTCAGCACAACTATGATATGCCTGGGCTTCATGAGGTCAGTGCCATGAGGAGGCCTGCACCATTATGACATGTCTGGGCTTTATGAGGTCATTGTGATGATGAGGCCTGCACCATTACGACATGTCTGGGCTTTATGAGGTCAGTGTGATGATGAGACCTGCACCATTATGACATGTCTGGGCTTTATGAGGTCAGTGTGATGATGAGGCCTGCACCATTACGACATGTCTGGGCTTTATGAGGTCACTGTGATTATGAGGCCTGCACCATTACGACATGTCTGGGCTTTATGAGGTCACTGTGATGATGAGGCCTGCACTATTATGAGGTGTCTGGGCTTTATGAGGTCAGTGTGATGATGAGACCTGCACCATTATGACATGCCAGGGCTTTATGAGGTCAGTGCCATGACGAGGCTTGCACCATTATGACATGTCTAGGGTTTATGAGGTCAGTGCCATGAGGAGGCCTGGGCCATTATGACATGTCTGGGCTTTATGAGGTCAGTGCCATGAGGAGGCCTGCACCATTATGACATGTCTGGGCTTTATGACGTCAGTGTGGTGATGAGGCCTGCACCCTTATGACATGTCTGGACTTTATGAGGTCAGTGCCATGAGGAGGCCTGCACCATTATGACATGTCTGGGCTTTACGAGGTCAGTGCCATGATGAGACATGCACCATTATGACATGTCTGGGCTTTTTGAGGTCAGTGTGATTATGAGACCTGCACAAATATGAGTTGTCTGGGCTTTATCAGGTGACTGTGACGATGAGGCCTGCACCATTATGACATGTCTGGGCTTTATGAGGTCAGTGTGATGATGAGGCCTGCACCATTATGACATGTCTGGGCTTTATAAGGTGAGTGTGATGTTGAGGCCTGCACCATTATGACATGTCTGGGCTTTAGGAGGTCAGTGCCAAGAGGAGGCCTGAACCATTATGAGGTGACTGGGCTTTATGAGGTCAGTGTGATGAGGAGGCCTGCACCATTATGACATGTCCGGGCTTTATGAGGTCAGTGTGATGATGAGGCCAGCGCAATTATGTTATGTCTGGGCTTTATGAGGTCAGTGCCATGAGGAGGCCTGCACCATTATGACATGCCTGGGCTTTATGAGGCCAGTGTGATGATGAGGCCAGCACAATAATGATGTATCTGGGCTTCATGAGGTCAGTGCCATGAGGACGCCTGCACCATTATGACATGTCTGGGCTTTATGACGTCAGTGTGGTGATGAGGCCTGCACCGTTATGACATGTCTGGACTTTATGAGGTCAGTGCCATGAGGAGGCCTGCACCATTATGACATGTCTGGGCTTTACGAGGTCAGTGCCATGATGAGACTTGCACAATTATGACATGTCTGGGCTTTTTGAGGTCAGTGTGATGATGAGACCTGCACAAATATGAGTTGTCTGGGCTTTATCAGGTGACTGTGACGATGAGGCCTGCACCATTATGACATGTCTGGGCGTTATGAGGTCAGTGTGATGATGAGGCCTGCACCATTATGACTTGTCTGGGCTTTATGAGGTGAGTGTGATGTTGAGGCCTGCACCATTATGACATGTCTGGGCTTTATGAGGTCAGTGCCATGAGGAGGCCTTCACCATTATGAGGTGACTGGGCTTTATGAGGTCCGTGTGATGAGGAGGCCTGCACCATTATGACATGTCTGGGCTTTATGAGGTCTGTGCCATGAGGAGGCCTGCACCATTATGACATGTCTGGGCTTTATGAAGTCAGTGTGATGATGAGGCCTGCACCATTACGACATGTCTGGGCTTTATGAGGTCACTGTGATGATGAGGCCTGCACCATTACGACATGTCTGGGCTTTATGAGGTCAGTGTGATGATGAGGCCTGCACCATTATGACATGTCTGGGCTTTATGAGGTCAGTGGGATGATGAGACCTGCACCATTATGAAGTGTCAGGGCTTTATGAGGTGAGTGCCATGACGAGGCTTGAACCATTATGACATGTCTGGGGTTTATGAGGTCAGTGCCATGAGGAGGCCTGAGCCATTATGACATGTCTGGGCTTTATGAGGTCAGTGCCATGAGGAGGCCTGCACCATTATGACAGGTCTGGGCTTTATGACGTCAGTGTGGTGATGAGGCCTGCACCCTTATGACATGTCTGGACTTTATGAGGTCAGTGCCATGAGGAGGCCTGCACCATTATGACATGTCTGGGCTTTATGAGGTCAGTGTGATGATGAGACCTGCCCCATTATGACATATCTGGACTTTTTGAGGTCAGTGCCATGAGGAGGCCTGCACCATTATGACATGTCTGGCCTTTACGAGGTCAGTGCCATGATGAGACATGCACCATTATGATGTGTCTGGGCTTTATGAGGTCAGTGCCATGAGGAGGCCTGAACCAATATGACATGTCTGGGCTTTATGAGATCACTGTGATGATGCGGCCTGCAGCATTATGACATGCCTAGGCTTTATGAAGTCAGTGTCATGATGAGGTCTGCACCATTATGAAGTGTCAGGGCTTTATGAGGTCAGTGCCATGAGGAGGCCTGGGCCATTATGACATGTCTGGGCTTTTTGTGGTCAGTGTGATGATGAGGCCGGCACCATTATGACATGTCTGGGCTTTATGAGGTCAGTGCCATGAGGAGGCCTGCACCATTATGACATGTCTGGGCTTTATGAGGTCAGTGTGATGATGAGGCCTGCACCATTATGACATGTCTGGGCTTTATGATGTCAGTGCCATGAGGAGGCCTGCACCATTATGACATGTCTGGGCTTTATGAGGTCAGTGTGATGATGATGCCTGCACCATTATGACATATCTGGTCTTTATGAGGTCAGTGCCATGAGGAGGCCTGCACCATTATGACATGTCTGGGCTTTATGAGGTTAGTGCCAAGTGGAGGCCTGAACCATTATGACATGTCTGGTCTTTATGAGGTCAGTGGGATGATGAGGCCTGCACCATTATGACATGTCTGGGCTTTACGACGTCAGTGCCATGATGAGAACTGCACCATTATGACGTGTCTGGGCGTTATGAGGTCAGTGTGATGATGAGGCTTGCATCATTATGACATGTCTGGGCTTTATGAGGTGACTTTGATGATGAGGACTGCCCCATTATGACATGTCTGGACTTTATGAGGTCAGTGCCATGAGGAGGCCTGCACCATTATGACATGTCTGGGCTTTACGAGTTCAGTGTGATGATGAGACCTGCACCATTATGACATGTCTTGGCTTTATGAGGTGAGTGTGATGTTGAGGCCTGCACCATTATGACATGTCTGGGCTTTATGAGGTCAGTGTGATGAGGAGGCCTGCACCATTATGACGTGTCTGGGCGTTATGAGGTCAGTGTGATGATGAGGCTTGCATCATTATGACATGTCTGGGCTTTATGAGGTGGCTGTGATGATGAGGACTGCCCCATTATGACATGTCTGGGCTTTATGAGGTCTGTGCCATGAGGAGGCCTGCACCATTATGACATGTCTGGGCTTTATGAGGCCAGTGTGATGATGAGGCCTGCACCATTATGACATGTCTGGGCTTTATGAGGTCAGTGTGATGATGAGGCCTGCACCATTATGACATGTCTGGGCTTTATGAGGTCAGTGTGATGATGAGGCCTGGGCCATTATGACATGTCTGGGCTTTATGAGGTCAGTGTGATGATGAGACCTGCACCATTATTTAGTGTCAGGGCTTTATGAGGTCAGTGCCATGACGAGGCTTGCACCATTATGACATGTCTGGGGTTTATGAGGTCAGTGCCATGAGGAGGCCTGGGCCATTATGACATGTCTGGGCTTTATGAGGTCAGTGCCATGAGGAGGCCTGCACCATTATGACAGGTCTGGTCTGTATGACGTCAGTGTGGTGATGAGGCCTGCACCCTTATGACATGTCTGGACTTTATGAGGTCAGTGCCATGACGAGGCCTGCACCATTATGACATGTCTGGGCTTTATGAGGTCATTGTGATGATGAGACCTGCACCATTATGACATATCTGGACTTTATGAGGTCAGTGCCATGAGGAGGCCTGCACCATTATGACATATCTGGGCTTCATGAGGTCAGTGCCAAGTGGAGGCCTGAACCATTATGACATGTCTGGTCTTTATGACGTCAGTGGGATGATGAGACCTGCACCATTATGACATGTCTGGGTTTCACCAGGTCAGTGCCATGATGAGACCTGCACCATTATGACGTGTCTGGGCTTTTTGAGGTCACTGTGATGATGAGACCTGCACCAATATGAGTTGTCTGGGCTCTATGAGGTGACTGTGATGATGAGGCCTACACCATTTTGACATGTCTGGACTTTACGAGGTCAGTGCCATGATGAGACCTGCACCATTATGACGTGTCTGGGCTTTTTGAGGTCACTGTGATGATGAGACCTGCACAAATATGAGTTTTCTGGGCTTTATGAGGTGACTGTGATGATGAGGCCTACACCATTATGACATGTCTGGGCTTTATGAGGTCAGTGCCATGAGGAGGCCTGCACCATTATGACATGTCTGGGTTTATGAGGTCAGTGTGATGATGAGACCTGCACCATTATGGAACATATCTGGACTTTATGAGGTCAGTGCCATGAGGAGGCCTGCACCATTATGACATGTCGGGCTTTTTGAGGTCAGTGTGATGATGAGACCTGCACAAATATGAGTTGTCTGGGCTTTATCAGGTGACTGTGACGATGAGGCCTGCACCATTATGACATGTCTGGGCTTTATGAGGTCATTGTGATGATGAGGCCTGCACCATTATGACATATCTGGTCTTTATGAGGTCAGTGCCATGAGGAGGGACTGGGAGGAACTGGGAGGGACTGGGAGGGTCCCAGGTGTGCAATGGGCGTGTCCCCCCAGGTGTGCAGGTGGGAGGGACTGGGAGGGGATTGGGGGTGACTGGGAGCACTGGGAGGGACTGGGATGAACTGGGATGGACTGGGATGAACTGGGAGGGACTGGGATGAACTGGGATGAACTGGGAGGGACTGGGATGGGCTGGGAGGGACTGGGGTTAACTGGGATGAACTGGGAGGAACTGGGAGGGACTGGGATGGACTGGGATGAACTGGGAGGGTCTGGGAGGGACTGGGATGAACTGGGAGGGACTGGGATGGGCTGGGAGGGACTGGAGGGACTGGGAAGAACTGGGATGGGTTGGGATGGGCTGGGAGGAACTGGGATGGACTGGGATGGACTGGGCTGAACTGGGCGTGTCCCCCAGGTGTGTTCATCTGCCGGGGCCGGGAGGACGCGCTGGTGACCCGGAACCTCGTCCCGGGGGAGTCGGTGTACGGGGTGAAACGGATCAGTGTGGAGGTACTGGGAGCACTGGGAGGGACTGGGAGGGACTGGGAGGGACTGGGAAGGGACTGGGAGGGACTGGGAGGGGATTGGGAGGGACTGGGAGGGACTGGGAGGGGATTGGGAGGGACTGGGAGGGGATTGGGAGGGACTGGGAGGGACTGGGATGATACTGGGAGGGACTGGGAGGGGACTGGGAGGGACTGGGAGGGACTGGGAGGGGATTGGGAGGGACTGGGAGGGGACTGGGAGGGACTGGGAGGGACTGGGATGACACTGGGAGGGACTGGGAGGGACTGGGAGGGGATTGGGAGGGACTGGTTTCTATTGGTGTATTATGGTCCGTACTGGTCCGTACTGGTCCTTACTGGTCCTTACTGGTCTGTACTGGTCCCCGTACTGGTTTGTACTGGTCCATACTGGTCCGTACTGGTCCATACTGGTCCGTACTGGTCCGTACTGGTCCGTACTGGTTTGTACTGGTCCATACTGGTCCGTACTGGTCCTTACCAGTCCATACTGGTCCGTACTGGCCCTTACTGGTCCTTACTCGTCCATACTGGTCCATGCTGGTCTGTACTGGTCCATACTGGTCCGTACTGGTCCGTACTGGTCCTTACTGGTCCGTACTGGTTTGTACTGGCCCTTACTGGTCCGTACTGGTCCGTACTGGTCCGTACTGGTCCATACTGGTCCTTACCAGTCCATACTGGTCCGTACTGGTCCATGCTGGTCCGTACTGGTCCTTACTGGTCCGTACTGGTTTGTACTGGTCCGTACTGGTCCATACTGGTCCTTACTGGTCCGTACTGCTCCGTACTGGTCCGTACTGGTCTATACTGGTCCGTACTGGCCGTTACTGGTCCTTACTGGTCTGTACTGGTCCATACTGGTCCGTACTGGTCCTAACCAGTCCATACTGGTCTGTACTGGTCCATACTGGTCCGTACTGGTCCGTACTGGTTTGTACTGGTCCATACTGGTCCGTACTGGTCCTTACCAGTCCATACTGGTCCATATTGCTCCATACTGGTCCGTACTGGTCCTTACCAGTCCATTCCGGTCCGTACTGGCCCTTACTGGTCCATACTGGCCCTTACTGGTCCATACTGGTCCGTGTTGGTCTGTACTGGTCCGTACTGGTTTGTACTGGTCCATACTGGTCCGTACTGGTCTGTACTGGTCCTTACTGGTCCATACTGGTTCCAGGAGGGCGACACCTCCATCGAGTACCGGGCGTGGAACCCCTTCTGGTCCAAGCTGGCGACCGCCATCTTGGGGGGCATCGACCGCATCCACATCCGGCCCGGGGCCAAGGTGCTCTACCTGGGCGCCGCCTCGGGCACCACCGTCAGCCACGTCTCCGACATCGTGGCCAGTGAGCACCTGGGCAGGTGAGCACACCTGGGGCTACACCTGGGCACACCTGGGCACACCTGGGCAGCTGGGGGCAGCTGGGACACACCTGGGCACACCTGGGCACACCTGGGCGCCGCCTCGGGCACCACCGTCAGCCACGTCTCCGACATCGTGGGGCAGGTGAGGGCACCTGGGCACACCTGGGGCACACCTGGGGACACCTGGGAGCACCTAGGGACACCTGGGCATACCTGGGACACCTGGGGACAGTTGGGACACCTGGGCACACCTGGGGACACCTGGGGGCATCTGGGCACACCTGGGTACAGTTGAGATACACCTGGGCACACCTGGGACACACCTGGGCACACCTGGGGGCAGCTGGGGACACCTGGGGGCAGCTGGGGGCACACCTGGGCACACCTGGGGACACCTGGGCACACCTGGGACACACCTGGGGGGCAGCTGGGCACACCTGGGGACACCTGGGCACACCTGGGCACACCTGGGGCCAGTTGGGACACACCTGGGGGCAGTTGGGACACACCTGGGCACACCTGGGCACACCTGGGCGCCGCCTCGGGCACCACCGTCAGTCACATCTCCGACATCGTGGGGCAGGTGAGCACACCTGGGGGCAGCTGGGGGCACCTGGGGGCAACTGGGGGCCGCTGGGACACACCTGGGGACACCTGGGGGCAGCTGGGCACACCTGGGACACACCTGGGCACACCTGGGCACACCTGGGCACACCTGGGGGCAGTTGGGACACACCTGGGGACAGCTGGGGCACCTGGGCACACCTGGGGACACCTGGGGACACCTGGGACACACCTGGGCACACCTGGGGGCAGCTGGGGGCAGCTGGGGACACCTGGGACACACCTGGGGCACACCTGGGCGCCGCCTCGGGCACCACCGTCAGCCACGTCTCCGACATCGTGGGGCAGGTGAGGGGCACCTGGGGGCACACCTGGGGGCAGCTGGGGGCACCTGGGACACACCTGGGGCACCTGGGGGACACCTGGGACACACCTGGGCACACCTGGGGGCAGCTGGGGGTATTTGGGGACACCTGGGGATAGCTGGGACACACCTGGGCACACCTGGGACACACCTGGGACAGGTTGGACACACCTGGGCTCACCTGGGAAGGGGGTTACCTGTCCCAGGTGAGTCACTTGTGTGGGCGTGTCTGACCTGAGTGGGCGTGTCCCCCTTTAGGAGGGCGTGGTCTATGTGGGTGGGCGTGTCTGACAAGAGTAGGCGTGTCTGACAAGAGTGGGTGTGCCTGATCTGAGTGGGTGTGTCCTTTAGGAGGGCGTGGCCTGTGGTGGGCGTGTCTGACAAGAGTGGGTGTGTCTGACCTGAGTGGGCGTGTTCCCTTCTAGGAGGGCGTGGTCTGTGGGTGGGCGTGTCTGACCCAGGTGGGTGTGTCTCACCTAAGTGGGCATGTCTGACCCGGGTGGGCGTGTCCCTTTAGGAGGGCGTGGTCTGTGGGTGGGCGTGTCTGACAAGAGTGGGCGTGTCTGACCTGAGTGGGCGTGTCCCCCTTTAGGAGGGCGTGGTCTATGTGGGTGGGCGTGTCTGACAAGAGTGGGCGTGTCTGACCCGGGTGGGTGTGTCTGACCCAAGTGGGCGTGTCCTGAGTGGGCGTGTCCCCCCCAGGAGGGCGTGGTCTGTGGGTGGGCGTGCCTGGCCCAGGTGGGCGTGTCCTGAGTGGGCGTGTCCCCCCGCAGGAGGGCGTGGTCAGTGGGTGGGCGTGCCTGACCTGGGTGGGCGTGTCTGACCCAAGGGGGTGTGTCAGACCCAAGTGGGCGTGTCCTGAGTGGGCGTGTCCCCCCCAGGAGGGCGTGGTCTACGCGGTGGAGTTCTCGCACCGCTCGGGGCGGGACCTGCTCAACGTGGTCAAGAAAAGGACCAACGTGGTTCCCGTCATCGAGGACGCCCGGCACCCCCACAAGTACAGGATGCTCATTGGTCAGTCCCACGGACCCAAAATCGCCCGAAATTACCCCAAAAATCACCCCAGAATCGCCCAAAAATCACCCAAAAATCACCTGAAAAAATGACCCCAAAATGACCCAAAAATGACCCAAAATAAACCCCCAGAGCCCCGGCACCCCCACAAGTACAGGATGCTCATTGGTCAGTCCAACGGACCCAAAATCGCCTGAAATTACCCCAAAAATCACCCCCAAATACCCCAAAAATCACCCAAAAATCACCTGAAAAAATAACAGAGAAATGACCCCAAAATGACCCAAAAATGCCCCAAAATAACCCCCCGGAGCCCCGGCACCCCCACAAGTACAGGATGCTCATTGGTCAGTCCCGCGGACCCAAAATCGCCCGAAATCACCCCAAAAATCACCCCCAAATCGCCCAAAAGTCACCCGAAAATCACCTGAAAAAATAACAAAGAAATGACCCAAAAACGCCCCAAAATAACCCCCCAGAACCCCCACACCCCCACAAGTACAGGATGCTCATTGGTCAGTCCCACGGACCCAAAATCGCCCGAAATCACCCCAAAAATCACCCCCAAATACCCCAAAAATCACCCGGAAAAATAACCCCAAAATGACCCCAAAATGACCCCAAAATGACCCAAAAATGCCCCAAAATAACCCCCCAGAGCCCCGGCACCCCCAGAAGTACAGGATGCTCATTGATCAGTCCCACGGACCCAAAATCGCCCGAAATTACCCCAAAAATCACCCCAAAATCCCCCTAAAAATCACCCGAAAATCACCTTAAAAAATAACACAGAAATGACCCCAAAATTACTTGAAATGACCCCAAAATAACCCCCTAGAGCCCCCCGGCACCCCCACAGGGACAGGATGCTCATTGGTCAGTCCAACGGACCCAAAATCGCCCGAAATTACCTCAAAAATCACCCCCAAATACCCCAAAAATCACCCGAAAAAATGACCCCAAAATAACCTGAAATGACCCCAAAATGACCCAAAAACGCCCCAAAATAAAATACCCCAAACTGACCCAAAATACCCCAAACTGACCCAAAATACCCCAAAATGACCCAAAATACCCCAAAATACCCCAAAACACCCCAAACCTCTCAAAATACCCCAAAACACCTCAAAACACCCCAAAGCCCCCAAAATAAACCCCAAATACCCCAAATACCCCAAAATACCCCAAAATAACCCCAAATAAACCCCAAATACCCCAAAATGACCCAAACCCTGCAAAACACCCCAAAATGACCCAAAACACCCCAAAATCCCCCAAAATTACCAAAATCCCCCAAAATACCCCAAAATGACCCAAAACACCCCAAAATTACCCAAATCCCCCAAAATACCCCAAAATGACCCAAAATTACCCAAAACACCCCAAAATGACCCAAAATACCCCAAAATGACCCCAAATCCCCCAAAATTACCCCAAATCCCCCAAAATTACCCAAATCCCCCAAAATACTCCAAAATGACCCAAAACACCCCAAAATGACCCAAAACGACCCAAAATGACCCCAAAAACCCCAAAATTTCCCAAATCCCCCAAAATACCCCAAAATAACCCCCAAATACCCCAAAATTTCCCAAATCCCCCAAAATACCCCAAAATGACCCAAAATGTCCCAAAACACCCCAAAATGACCCAAAACACCCCAAAATGACCCCAAGAACCCCAAAATTACCCAAATCCCCCAAAATACCCCAAAATGACCCAAACGACCCAAAATGACCCAAAACACCCAAAAATTACCCAAATCCCCCAAAATTACCCAAATACCCCAAAATGACCCAAAATGACCCAAAACACCCTAAAATGACCCAAAACACCCCAAAATGACCCAAAACGACCCAAAATGACCCCAAAAACCCCAAAATTTCCCAAATCCCCCAAAATACCCCAAAATAATCCCCAAATACCCCAAAATTTCCCAAATCCCCCAAAATACTCCAAAATGACCCAAAACACCCCAAAATGACCCAAAATGACCCCAAATACCCCAAAATTTCCCAAATCCCCCAAAACACCCCAAAATGACCCCAAATCCCCCAAAACACCCCAAATCCCCCAAAATACCCCAAAATGACCCAAAACACCCCAAAATACCCCAAAACGACCCAAAACACCCCAAAATGACCCCAAATACCCCAAAATTACCCAAAACACCCCAAAATGACCCAAAACGACCCAAAATGACCCCAAAAACCCCAAAATTACCAAAATCCCCCAAAATGACCCCAAAACACCCCAAAAA
>NW_026990614.1:0-94362 GCF_036250125.1 Pseudopipra pipra
TGGCGGGTCGGTGACGCTCCCTTTTCCCTTTGGTTTTTTTTCCCGGAGCAGAGCGGGAGCAGCTTCCACGTGTTTGACCAGGGCCAGTTCGCCAAGGAGGTGCTGCCCAAGTACTTCAAACACAACAACATGGCCAGCTTCGTGCGCCAGCTCAACATGTGTGAGTGCAGCGGGGGCACGGGGAGCTGCTTTTCCAGCCGGGAGCCGCCCTGGGAGCGCGCGGGGTCGGGAGGGGTCGGGGGAGACCGGGATCAGCTCCGTCCTGGGCTGATCCCACGGGCTGGGCAGCAGGGAAAGGGGGAATTCTGCCCCTCTGCCCCCTCGGGTGAGACCCCCCCCCCTGCAGCTCTGGGGGTTCCCAACATTCCTGAAGGATGGGGAGCTGCTGGAGTGAATCCAGAGGGGACACGGAGCTGCTCCCAGGGCTGGAGCCCCTCTGCTCTGGAGCCAGGCTGGGAGAGCTGGGAATGTTCACCTGGAGAAGGGAAGGATCCAGGGAGACCTTGGAGCCCCTTCCAGGGCCTGAAGGGGCTCCAGGAGAGCTGGAGAGGGACTGGGGACAAGGGCTGGAGGGACAGCACCCAGGGAATGGCTTCCCAGGGTTAGGTGGGATAGTGGGAAGGGATTCCTGGCTGGGAGGGTGGGGAGGGTCTGGGATGGAATTCCCAGAGGAGCTGTGGCTGCCCCATCCCTGGGAGTGTCCAAGGGCAGATTGGATCCCCCTGGGATGGTGGGAGGTGTCCCTGCCCATGGCAGGGGGTGGGAATGGATGATCCTGAAGGTCCCTTCCCCCCAAACCATTCCCAGATTCCACGATCGGCCGCAGGGCCCTCGCTCAGGGGCTTCTCAGGCCGTGCAAGGACCAACATCAGCCCCCTTTCCCCTGGAAGTTTCGGGTGGGTCTCTCGTTCCAAGCAGCATTTTTTAGGATGAGAGTTGTTCCAGAGCCCTCCTGGAGCACCAGGGATGCTCCAGGGCCGGGCTCTGCTCCCTGAATTCCCCCCTGTTCCCTCTTTTCCCAGACGGCTTCCGCAAGGTCGTGCACATCGAGCAGGGGGGCTGGTGAAGCCGGAGAAGGACGACACGGAATTCCAGCATCCCTATTTCATCCGGGGCCAGGAGCTCCTCCTGGAGAACATCAAGAGGAAAGTCACCAGCGTAAGTCCAGGCTCCACATCCCCGGGGGGAGGCTCAAAAAACCGGGATTGATCCCAAAACCATCCGCGTGCCCCCGGGTTGGGATGTTGGTGAAGGTGGGGGGGTGTGGGATGGAAGGGGTGGAACACCTGGATTACATTAACTCCCAGTGTATATCCCAAATAGGAACCTCCCCGTTTTCCCTCTGGACTCCCAGCTGTGCTTTCCAGCTGCCCCCACATTCCTTGGAATTCAGAGGTGCGACACTTGGCTTAAAAAATTCCCCCCAAGGCACTTTCCCGGGTTGATCGTTTAATCCCGAAGTGCAGGCTGGAAAAACAACGTTCTACTCCTTCTTCTCCCAAGTATCAATCCCAGGAACGTGCAGGTGGAGCAGCTCCTTCCCCTCCTATCCCAGGGGGCTCTCAAATAATCCCACATCCCGCTTTTCCCTGAGGGATTTGGCTCCTCTGGACGTTTTCCCCGTGGGATGTAAAGAGGTCTTGGAGATTTCTGCAGGTGTTTTAACCCTTCCCTGGCAGATTCCTGCCTTTCTGGAGCAGTGGGACCCTCCTGGATGTCCTTCCCTGGCAGATTCCTGCCTTTCTGGAGCAGTGGGACCCTCCTGGGTGTCCTTCCCTGCCAGATTCCTGCCTTTCTAGAATAGTGGGACCCTCCTGGGTGCCCTTCCCTGGCAAATTCCTGCCTTTGTGGAGCAGTGGGACCCTCCTGGGTGTCCTTCCCTGGCAGATTCCTGCCTTTCTGGAGCGGTGGGACCCTCCTGGGTGTCCTTCCCTGGGAATATTTTACCAGGAGCTTCTCCCAGAAGCCCCGTGGTGGGAATGCCGAGGCCGATTTTCCCCCTCAGAGCCGTTAATGACCTTGCTAATTGCCGACCCCCCTCGGCTTCCCTGTGCTGGCAGCAGAAATCCGGCAAGGAAGAGAGTTGGGTTTTTTTCCTGGTTTCTGCCCAGATTTGCTCCTGGGCTTTGTGGCTCCCGAAGTTTTAGGGACAAAAACGCTGGGATTTTTCCAGAGGTGTGATTGATTGACGGACACAGCTCTGGGTGGGCCCTTCTCCCCTGGGCGCCGAGTGTCTGATCCAAAAACGTCATTTTTTTTTAGTTTATTTTTCTATTTTAATTTATTTTTGTAGCTCAGGAGGGAATTTGGCAAATCCCAAACCCCCCAAGAAAAGCAGCCCCGGTGGGCACTGCTCTGCCCCCCCTGCCAGCACCCGCTTGGCCGGGCAGGAGAGGGGCCACAGCTGATTTTAAAACCCCCAATTCTTCCACCTCAGCTGCCCGTTTTGGGGGCAGGAATTGTAGGAATTGCCCCCCCTGAGAATCAGAGAATCCCAGAATCAGCTGGGTTGGAAGGGACCTCCGAGATCATCCAGTCCAACCCTTGATCCAACCCCGCCGTGGTTCCCAGCCCGTGGCACTGATGCCACATCCAGGGATGGAGAATCCCCCCCTTCCCTGGGCAGCCCATTCCAATGGCTGAGCACCCTCTCTGGAAAGAAATTCTTCCTGATATCCAACCTAAACCTCCCCTGGCACAGCTTCAGACCCAGCCCTCTTGTCTTGCTGATGGGAAAAGAGACCAACCCCCAGCTGGCTCCCCCCCTCCTGTCAGGGAGTTGCAGAGAGTGAGGAGGTCTCCCCTGAGCCTCCTCCTCTCCAGGCTGAGCCCCCCCAGCTCCCTCAGCCTCTCCTCATGGCAATTGTGCTCCAGTCCCTTCCCCAGCCTCATTGCTCTCCTCTGGACCTGCTCCAGCCCCTCCATGTCCTTCCTGAGCTGAGGGCCCAGAGCTGGACACAGCACTCCAGGGGTGGCCTCACGAGAGAAGAGCCCCTTCCCTGCTCCTGCTGCCACCCTGTTCCTGAGCCAGGCCAGGATCCATTGGCCTTCTTGTCCCCCTGGACACACTCTGGCTCCTGTTCAGCTCCCTGCCCATCCCAAATCCCAGCTCCCTTCCTGCCTGGCTGCTCTCCAGCCCCTCTGGCCCCAGGGGTTGTTGTGGCCAAAGGGCAGGACCCGGCCCTTGGCCTGGTGGAACCTCATCCCCTTGGAATCAGCCCATGGATCCAACCTCTCCAGGTCCCTCTGCAGAGCCCTCCTGCCTTCCAGCACATCCACACTCCCCCCCAGCTGGGTGTCACCTGTCCCCTTGTCCCCCCAGGTGTCCAACGTCAAGAGCGAGGACGTCAAGGTGCGGCAGGACAACGTCACCAAGCTGCTGACGGACATCCAGGTGATGAAGGGCAAGCAGGAGAGCATGGACTCCAAGCTGGTGGCCATGAAGCAGTATGTATGTGGGATGGGCAGGACGCTCCCAGCGGGGCTTTCCCGAGGATTTCCGTTGGTTTTTAACCCTTTTTTCCCCCCCCCCGTCGTGTTCTGTGGGAGAAGTTCGGACGCTGCCCAAAGACGCGCCGGGTTGGCCCCCAAATATCACATAAAGCCGGTTTTTGGGGACCTCTCTGCTCCAGGGGATCTCTTGGGAAGGCTGTGGGGAGTTTCAGGAGCTTCTTTCCCGGGCTGGAATTTGGTTTTTTCCCCCTTTTGGATTTGTTGTTTTGCTGCCCGACTCCCGTGTCCCGTCGTCCTTTTGCCGCTCCGGGGCGTCCTCGGGTGGTTTGGGATAACTCTGCTGTCCCAGCCCTGTTCCTGCTGCTTCTTCCCTGTTCCCAGGTGGATTTTTGATGGATAGCCCCCCCCTCCAGGGGTTTGCTGGTGGGTTGGGAGGCAAATCTAGGGATTTGAGTCCCATTGAACCCCAGTTCCTGACCTGTGGAGGTGCCCAGGGTGCTCTTCCTCCCCCTCAGGGCTTGAGGCCTTGAACACTTCCAGGGATGGAGCAGCCACAGCTTCCCTGGGAATTCCATCCCAGCCCCTCCCTGCCCTCCCAGGGAAGGATTTGGGGCTGGGGGTGCCTGATTTCCCTCTATAAATCAGATTTTAAAGCTCTTTTCCCTCATTTAACTCCCCGGAACGTGGAGTGACCGGCACGTCAGGGGAGTCATTTTCTTCCCAGCTCCTTCATCTCTGCCACTTTTCCCAAGGAATTTGGTCCTGGATCTTAGGATCCAGCAGCTTTCCCTTCTTGCTGGATGAAGCAGGGCAGTGGGAAGGGGTTAAGAAATTCTTCCCCGGGAGGGCAGGGAGGGGCTGGGATGGAATTCCCAGGGAAGCCGTGGCTGCCCCATCCCTGGAAGTGTCCAAGGGACAGGTTGGAGTGACCTGGGATAGTGGGAGTTGTCCCTGCCCGTGGAAAAGGGTGGGATTGGATGGGCTTTAAGTCCCTTCCCAGCCAAAGCATTCCAGGACTCCATGTGTTGGGATGAAACCCCGGGGCTCATTCCCCTCCGGGAGGATCCAGCTGTTCCCTGGGCTGTTCCTGCTCATTAGGAGCAGTCATTAATTAGCAGGAGGCTGGGAACCACTAGATGGAGTGCAGGGAGCAGCTCTGGGATGTGCTCTGGGCGCTGGGAGCTCCCCCTTCCTTCCAGGAATTACCCAGTTAATCAGGAAACAAAACAAAACCAACCCAAAAGAGGCCAAAAGAGGTGGGTGTGCAATTCCTGAAATGGGAAATGCTGGAATTGGGGATTGTTGGGAGCCCATCAGGGAAATGGGAACGTAAAGAGGGGAGAGGATCCCAATTAAATGAGTGATTAAATGATTAAATTCCTGGTGGTTCCAGTCCTGGATCCCTGGATGCTCCCAAGCCTCTCCCAGGGCCCACCCTCTCCTCTCTGTCCCGGGTTTTCCTGAGGAGTTTTTTACCTGTTCCTGAGGGTCTGTGTCGTGCTGCACCCCTGCAGGGGGGTTATTCCACATTATCCCGGGTTTTTCCAGGTTATTCCCTCCCCTGCACCACTCCAAAGTCAACACCCATCCTCCTTTCTGTAGGGAAAAAGTGGATTTTGGGGCTCAGCCCTTCAGCCCGGGCCTGTCGTGCTGCTGCTCCAGGGAATCTCTGGAGCTGGAAGCTGCCAGAATTCCCTGGGAATGATGGCTTTGAATCATGGAATGGTTTGGGGTTGGAAGGAGCCTTCAAGGCCACCTGAGAGGGCAGGGACACCTTCCAGGTCGCTCCAAGGTCCATCCAACCTTTGTCCCTCCCGGTTTGGAGGCCCGGAATTCCCGGTGGTTGGACGTAGGAGAGCTCAGTCAGCCGTTGGCTTTGGGGAAAATGTGGATTTCTGGAATAGTTTGGGTGGGAAGGGACCTTTGGAGGTCATCCAGTGCAGCTCCCTGCCCACAGCCAGGGGAGGGAGTGTGTGGGAAAAGTGCTGAGTCACGGAGCAAACCTCGGGAACAGAGGCAGGAAGGACGGAAAGGATGGAAAACCTGCTGAGTAACGAGGGGCTGAACCAGCTCAGCTTTTTTTTTAGGGACAGGGAAGAAGGTGAGGGGATGTGGGAAGTGATTCCAGCCTGAGGAGCAGCAGCTCCGGGGTTTTTAAGTGAAAATAATTAAATGGAATTAGCAATAAGCTCCCTGCTCTCAAGTGGGAGGAATTGTTGGAGTAATGGGTGGAAGACTGAGGTACAGGTGGGATATTGGGGAGGAATCCTTCCCTGGGAGGGTGGGGAGGGGCTGGGATGGAATTCCAGGGGAATCTGTGGCTGCCCCATCCCTGGGAGTGTCCAAGGCCAGGTTGGAGCAGGCTGGGATAGCAGGAGGTGTGGGAATGGCTGGGAATTCAGGTCCCTTCCCACTCAGAGGTCCTGCAGGTCCCAGAGGTCCCTTCCAGCAGGGAGTGGCCGTTAATGCCATGGAATTCCAGCAGGTTCCTTGTGTGCTTCCCCTCCTGCTCCTGCAGGGCTGGCTCAGCTCAGCCAGAGCCTGCCGGGCCCTTTCCCTGGGAATTGCCGGGAATTCAAACCTGTCGGATCCTCGGGAGCGTTTCCCTGGATCTGAGGCTCCTTCCCAGCTCCAGGCCTGGAATTCCTGGTGCCCCTGGGGCCTTTAGGAACGTTCTGGCTCAGCCTGGGGTGTGTGGGAGCAACTCTGTGTCCTTTAGGGGAGTGACCAGCTCAGGAAGGCAGCACTTGGATTGTTTGCCCTCTGCGTCGGCTGCAGGGACAGGGAAGTGCTTGGAATCCCAGGGAATCCGGCCTGAGGGAGCTCTGGGATTCGGGATTGCTCCGTGTTTGCCCTGACAAGGTGTTTTTGTAGGTTGGAAAGGCCAGGAAAGGGGGAATTCTGCCCAGCTGGGGTGAGACATACACACCCCCCTTGCAGCTCTGGGGTCTGACATTCCTGAAGGACCCCAGAGAGTCCAGAGGGGACACGGAGCTGCTCCCGGGGCTGGAGCCCCTCTGCTCTGGAGCCAGGCTGGGAGAGCTGGGAATGTTCACCTGGAGAAGGGGAAGGATCCAGGGAGACCTTGGAGCCCCTTCCAGGGCCTGAAGGGGCTCCAGGAGAGCTGGAGAGGGACTGGGGCCAAGGGCTGGAGGGACAGCACCCAGGGAATGGCTTCCCAGGGTTAGGGGGGATAGTGGGAAGGGATTCCTGGCTGGGAGGGTGGGGAGGGGCTGGGATGGAATTCCCAGAGAAGCTGTGGCTGCTCCATCCCTGGGAGTGTCCCAGGCCAGGTTGGATCACCCTGGGATAGTGGAAAAGTGTCCCTGCCCACGGCAGGGGGTGGGAATGGATGATCCTGAAGGTCCTTTCCCACCCAACCCATTCCATGTTTTGTGCCAGCCGGGCACTGCAGACACCCCAAAGTCCTGGAATGCTGGATTATTGTTCCCTGTTCCAAATCCCAGCATTTGGGACACTCCCTGTTTCTCCCAGTCCGGGGCTGCACTTGGAGCACCAAGGACAGGCTGGATGGGCTGGGGGGGCCCAGAGGATCCATCCCCACAATCCATCCCCACGCTGAGGGGGTTTTTTTGGGAAAACACAGCCGGCACCCTGTGACCCATCCACATCCCTGGGAGTGTCCCGGGCCAGGTCGGATCACCCTGGGATGGTGGGATGGCACTGGATGATCCTGAAGGTCCCTTCCTTCCCTGTGATTCCCTGAAATTCCACGATCCCTCCCCCTCACGCCGGGGGCAAGGGGGTCAGACGGATCAGGGGGGTCAGACGGATCAGGGGGTCAGATGGATCAGGGGGTCAGACGGATCAGGGGGGTCAGATGGATCAGGGGGTCAGATGGATCAGGGGGTCAGATGGATCAGGGGGGTCAGACGGATCAGGGGGACAGATGGATCAGGGGGTCAGACAGGGCAGGGGGTCAGACGGATCAGGGGGTCAGATGGATCAGGGGGGTCAGACGGATCAGGGGGTCAGACGGATCAGGGGGTCAGACGGATCAGGGGGTCAGATGGATCAGGGGGTCAGACGGATCAGGGGGGTCAGATGGATCAGGGGGTCAGATGGATCAGGGGGTCAGATGGATCAGGGGGGTCAGACGGATCAGGGGGACAGATGGATCAGGGGGTCAGACAGGGCAGGGGGTCAGACGGATCAGGGGGTCAGATGGATCAGGGGGGTCAGATGGATCAGGGGGGTCAGACGGATCAGGGGGTCAGACGGATCAGGGGGGTCAGACGGATCAGGGGGGTCAGACGGATCAGGGGGTCAGACGGATCAGGGGGGTCAGACAGGGTAGGGGGTCAGATGGATCAGGGGGTCAGATGGATCAGGGGGTCAGACGGATCAGGGGGTCAGACGGATCAGGGGGGTCAGACAGGGCAGGGGGTCAGATGGATCAGGGGGGTCAGACGGATCAGGGGGTCAGATGGATCAGGGGGTCAGACGGATCAGGGGGGTCAGACGGATCAGGGGGTCAGATGGATCAGGGGGGTCAGACGGATCAGGGGGGTCAGACGGATCAGGGGGTCAGATGGATCAGGGGGTCAGATGGATCAGGGGGGTCAGACGGATCAGGGGGTCAGACGGATCAGGGGGTCAGACGGATCAGGGGGTCAGATGGATCAGGGGGGTCAGACAGGGCAGGGGGTCAGACGGATCAGGGGGTCAGACGGATCAGGGGGTCAGATGGATCAGGGGGGTCAGATGGATCAGGGGGTCAGACGGATCAGGGGGTCAGACGGATCAGGGGGTCAGATGGATCAGGGGGGTCAGACAGGGCAGGGGGTCAGACGGATCAGGGGGTCAGACGGATCAGGGGGGTCAGATGGATCAGGGGGGTCAGACGGATCAGGGGGGTCAGACAGGGCAGGGGGGTCAGACGGGAGCCGCCGTCGCTTCCCGGTGATTCATCGGCTCCGTTGGGCTCCTCCGGGAGCCGCGGGCGGATCCGTGGCTCTAATTCCAAACACGTTCCGGGGGAGCAGGAGCTGCCCCCGTGTCTGCACCTGCTCTCTCCTCTTCCCCCCCGGCTCCAGCTGGGATTGCTCCGTGTTTGGAGCTGCCGGGTGGACTCCGGAGCTCCCCCTCACCCCCCTTTCCCCATCCAGACCCCGCCACTTCCCGAGGCCCCCGTTGCAGCGGGATGGAGCAGCCAGAGCCCCTCCTGACAGACATAAATCCGGCAGAGCCGGGGCTGGGCCTCTGCCGAGCGATCCCTCGGCTCCGGGATTGTTTTACCGGCTGCAGCCGCCGGTAAATCATCCCGGGATAATCCCGAGCCCTGGAAGCGGCTTTATGGCTTCGGGCTTCCCACATCCCCGGCTGGGGGAACGGGTTTGGCAGGAGCACACGTGCTGGAGACGTCGGATCCAGCGGCTCCAGGGCAGGGAAGAGCCGAGTCCGACCTGGGAGCGTTTCCCTCCTGCCTTCCAGGGGCTTGGGAAGCTCCTGGAAACCGGCTGGGGGATGAGGAGCTGCCCGGCTTTAGTCCCGGGTTTAGTCCCGGGTTTAGTCCTGGGTTTGGAATTAGGTGGAGCTTTTCAGCCCGGTTTGCTCTTCAAGGGAAAAGGGGGAAAGGGGAAGGGAAAAAGAGGGGAGAAGGTGAAGGGAAAAGGGGGAGAAGGTGAAGGAAAAGGGAGAAAATTAAAGGGAAAAGGGGAGAAGGTGAAGGGAAAAAGAGGGGAGAAGGTGAAGGGAAAGGGGGAGAAGGTGAAGGAAAAGGGAGGAAAAAAAAGGAAAAAGGGAAGAAGATTAAAAGGAAAAGGGGAGAAGGTGAAGGGAAAAAGGGGAGAAAGTGAAGGGAAAAAGGGGAGAAGATTAAAGGGAAAAGGGGAGAAGGGGAAGGGAGAAGGGGGAGAAGGTGAAGGAAAAGGGGGAGAAGGTGAAGGGAAAGGGAAAAAATTAAAGGAAAACATTAAAGGAAAAAGGGGAGAAGGTGAAGGAAAAGGGGAGAAGATTAAAGGGAAAAGGGGGGAAGGGAGAAGGGGGAGAAGGTGAAGGAAAAGGAGGAGAAGGTGAAGGGAAAAGGGGAGAAGGTGAAGGAAAAGGGAGGAAAAAAAAGGAAAAAGGGAAGAAGATTAAAAGGAAAAGGGGAGAAGGTGAAGGGAAAGGGAGGAAAAAAAGGAAAAAGGGGACAATATTAAAAGGAAAAAGGGAGAAGGTGAAGGGAAAGGGGGAGAAGGTGAAGGGAAAGGGAAAAAGTTAAAGGAAAAAGGGGAGAAGATTAAAAGGAAAAGGGGAGAAGGTGAAGGGAAAAAGGGGAGAAGGTGAAGGAAAAAGGGGAGAAGATTAAAGGGGAAAGGGGAGAAGGGAAGGGAAAAAGAGGGGAGAAGGTGAAGGAAAAGGGGGAGAAGGTGAAGGAAAAGGGAGGAAAAAAAGAAAAAAGGGGAGAAGATTAAAGGGAAAAGGGGAGAAGGTGAAGGGAAAGGGGGAGAAGGTGAAGGAAAAGGGAGGAAAAAAAAGGAAAAAGGGGACAAGATTAAAAGGAAAAAGGGAGAAGGTGAAGGGAAAGGGGGAGAAGGTGAAGGAAAAGAAGGAGAAGGTGAAGGAAAAGGGAGGAAAAAAAGGAAAAAGGGGAGAAGATTAAAAGGAAAAGGAGAGAAGGTGAAGGAAAAGGGGAGAAGGTGAAGGAAAAGAGGAGAAGGTGAAGGAAAAGAGGAGAAGGTGAAGGGAAAGAGGAGAAGGTGAAGGGAAAAGGGGAGAAGGTGAAGGGAAAGGGAAAAAATTAAAGGGAAAAGGAGAGAAGGGGAAGGGAAAAAAGAGGGGAGAAGGTGAAGGAAAAGGGAGGAAATAAAAGGAAAAAGGGGAGATTAAAGGGAAAAGGGGGGAAGGGAGAAGGTGAAGGAAAAGGGGAGAAGGTGAAGGGAGAAGGGGGAGAAGGTGAAGGGAGAAGGGGGAGAAGGTGAAGGAAAAGGGGAGAAGGTGAAGGGAGAAGGGGGAGAAGGGGAAGGGAAAGGGGAGAAGGTGAGGGGAGAAGGGGGAGAAGGTGAAGGAAAAGGGGAGAAGGTGAATGGAAAGGGGAGAAGGGAAAGAGGGAGAAGGGGAAGGGCTCTATGGGTGTGGCTGCAGGTCTGTCCCACCTGGATGGGCTGGGAAAAGGGGGAAAACCGGGGCCAGGCTGGGGAGGAAAGAGGGAACAGGGAGGTGGGATGTGCTGGGGAGCTGCTGTGCTTTGGGGGCTGTGTCCTGCTCCTGCTCCTGCTCCCAGGGCGTGTTCTCCACGGCTGGAATGGGAATGTCAGTGCTGCTCTTGGATGCTGCTCCCTGGGCACTGGGGCCAACGAGCTGGGGCTGCCCCTGGATCCTTGGGAGTGTCCAAGGTCAGGCTGGAGCAGCCTGGGATGGTGGGAGGTGTCCCTGCCCCGGGCAGGGGGTGGCACTGGGTGGGATTTAAGGTCCCTTCCCACCCAAACCATTCCAGGATTCCACAGGAGGGGGGTCCAAAGGAGGGACGTGAGGATGGAGAAGGTCTGGAGGTGAAGCCGTGTGGGAGCAGCTCCGGGCACTGGGATTGTCCAGCTGGAAAACAGGAGACTGAGGGAGGATTCCTTGGGATCTGCAGCTTCATCCCGAGGGGCAGCACAGGGACAGGAGCCCAGGGAATGGCTGGAGATGGCTCAGGTGGGATCCTGGGGAAAACCCCTCCTGGGAAGGGCTGCCCAGCCCTGGATCCCCATCCCTGGGGAGGTGGCACTTGGGGACACGGGCAGGGCTGGCCTGGGTGGGATCAGGGGGATTTTCCAACCTGATTGATTCCATGGGCACATCCCAAAGGCTGCCAGGGTTCAAGGAGCGCTTGGACAATGCTCTCAGGGACAGGGGGGGATTTTGGGATGTCCTGAGCAGGGCCAGGAGCTGGATGGGTGATCCTTGGGGTTCCCTTCCCACCCAGGACATTCCATGACTCCCTGAAAAGGCCGGGATGCTGTCGGGAAGCAAAGGCTCCCGGGGCGGCCAAACCTCTTCCCAAAAGAGTCTTCTGGAGGCAGCAGAGATCCACGGGATTCCCTGGAATCCATCCCAGCCTCCGGGGCCTCATCCCACGCAGCTGAGCAGCCCTGGATGGCCGGGAGCAGGGAAAGGGCCTTTCCCTTCGCGCGGGGCAGCGGCTCCCCCGCGGAATTCCGGCCGTTCCCGCCGCAAGGAGCGGGATGGGGATCATCCAGGGATCCCAGGAGATTTAATTGGTGCTGGATTCCCTTCCCAAAACATGGGAATGGGGAGTTGAGGGGCTGAGGCGGCGCTGGCGGGTTTGCTGGAGAGCTGCTGGAAATCTTGGAGCACAGGGATGTCTTGGATGGGGTGGGATTGCAGGAATTGGGGTGGGATTGCAGGAGTTGGGGTGGGATTGCAGGAATTGGGGTGGGATTGCAGGAGTTGGGGTGGGATTGCAGGAGTTTGGGATTGCAGGAGTTGGGGTGGGATTGCAGGAGTTTGGGATTGCAGGAGTTGGGGTGGGATTGAAGGAATTGGGGTGGGATTGCAGGAATTGGGGTGGGATTGCAGGAGTTGGGGTGGGATTGCAGGAACTGGGGTGGGATTGCAGGAATTAGGGTGGGATTGCAGGAGTTGGGGTGGGATTGCAGGAATTGGGGGGATTGCAGGAGTTTGGGATTGCAGGAGTTGGGGTGGGATTGCAGGAGTTGGGGTGGGATTGCAGGAGTTGGGGTGGAATTGCAGGAGTTGGGGTGGGATTGCAGGAATTTGGGATTGCAGGAGTTGGGGTGGGATTGCAGGAATTTGGGTGGGATTGCAGAAGTTTGGGGTGGGATTGCAGGAGTTTGGGATTGCAGGAGTTGGGGTGGGATTGCAGGAATTGGGGTGGGATTGCAGGAACTGGGGTGGGATTGCAGGAATTTGGGATTGCAGGAATTAGGGTGGGATTGCAGGAATTAGGGTGGGATTGCAGGAGTTGGGGTGGGATTGCAGGAGTTGGGGTGGGATTGCAGGAGTTGGGGTGGGATTGCAGGAATTGGGGTGGGATTGCAGGAGTTGGGGTGGGATTGCAGGAGTGACATCCATTCCCACCCCCTGCCATGGGCAGGGACACCTCCCACCATCCCAGGGTGATCCAACCTGCCCTTGGACACTCCCAGGGATGGGGCAGCCACAGCTCCTCTGGGAATTCCATCCCAGTCCCTCCCCACCCTCCCAGCCAGGAATCCCTTCCCAATATCCCACCTAACCCTGGGAAGCCATTCCCTGTGTGCTGTGACCGAGAAGGTCCCAAGGAAGGCCCAGCTGTGCCCTCAGAGGGTTTTTAGGATGCCCAGGCCTGGCCTAACCCCTAACCCAGCTCTCCCCAGTTTCCAGGGGGTCCCCCCTCGTTTCCCTCCCCCTTCCCTCAGCTCCCCTGGCTGAGCTCCGGCTCCTCCAGCCTCGTGCCCAGACCCTGGGCCGGGTTTTACGGCCCCAAATTGGGCCATTGTGTTTTGGGGGTTTTTATGGGCTTCCTGTGCAGGGCTCCAGCTGCTCCCAGATGGAATCCAGAGCCCCCCCTGGGCTCCTGCTCCAGAGGGATGGGGGGCTGGCTCCGAGTCAAAGCTCGGCCCGGGCTCGGAGGGGCTTTGATGGCTCCGGGAATGACGTTGGGATGTGGGGTTTGAGCTGCTTTTTACGAGGCCAGGCCCTGCTTGGGGTGGGATTTATGGGTCATTCCAGAGCCCAGCCCGGGACCTGCAGGGAGCTGGGGCTGGAATTCATCCCCACCATTGTCTGGGGGGGGGGGATAACGGGACCCAGGTGGGATCTCCCAGCCCTGCTCCAGAGGGCTGGGATCAGGATTTATCCCGTGCCCTGCAGGCTCCTTCCTCCAGGGCCCGGAGCTGGGCAGCACTCGGGGAATTATGGAATATCCCAAGTGGGAAGGGACCCACAAGGATCATGGAAAGGTTTGGGTGGGAAGGGATTTTAAGGATCATCTTATTCCACCCCCCTGCCACAGGCAGGGACACCTCCCACTAGCCCAGGTTGCTCCAAATCCTGCCCAACGTGGCCTTGGACACTTCCAGGGATCCAGGGGCAGCCACAGCTTCTCTGGGTGATCATCAGTTTTCCCTGGGATCACCCATCCAGCTCCTGGCCCTGCTCAGGACATCCCAAAATCCCCCCCTGTCCCTGAGAGCATTGTCCAAGCGCTCCTTGAACCCTGGCAGCCTTGGGGATGTGCCCATGGAATCAGTCAGGTTGGAAAATCCCCCTGATCCCAGCCAGGCCAGCCCTGCCCACCTCCCCAGGGATGCTCCAGGGATGGGGATCCAGGGCTGGGCAGCCCTTCCCAGGAGGGATTTTCCCCAGGATCCCACCTGAGCCATCTCCAGCCACTCCCTGGGCTCCTGTCCCTGTGCTGCCCCTCGGGATGAAGCTGCAGATCCCAAGGAATCCCCCCTGAGTCTGGTGTTTTCCAGCTGGACAATCCCAGTGCCCGGAGCTGCTTCACCTCCAGACCTTCTCCATCCTCACATCCCTCCTTCACACCCTCTCCAGCAGCTTTGGATCCACTCCCAAACTCCTGGTGGGCTGGGCAAGGGGCTGGTGTTGGATTTACATCCCTGTTTTCCCGCTCAGGGTTGTTGTTAATTAATAATTAACTGCCACAATTAAATACCTGAGTCATGAGCTCGGCTCAACCCTGCGCCCGGGCCGGGGTTTAACCTCACGGGGGGGCCCAGTTTGCCCTCCCCAGGGGCTGCTTTTCCTGGATCTGTGCCCGTGGCTCCATCCAGGAGCCAGTTTTCCTGGATCAGTTCCAGATTGTGGCTCCATCCAGGAGCCGGTTTTCCTGGATCAGTTCTGGATCTGTGCTCGTGGCTCCATCCAGGAGCTGGTTTTCCTGGATCAGTTCCAGATTGTGGCTCCATCCAGGAGCTGGTTTTCCTGGATCAGTTCTGGATCTGTGCTCGTGGCTCCATCCAGGAGCCAGTTTTCCTGGATCAGTTCTGGATCTGTGCTCGTGGCTCCATCCAGGGGCCAGTTTTCCTGGATCAGTTCTGGATCTGTGCTCGTGGCTCCATCCAGGGGCCAGTTTTCCTGGATCAGTGCTGGATCTGTGCTCGTGGCTCCATCCAGGAGCTGGTTTTCCTGGATCAGTTCTGGATCTGTGCTTGTGGCTCCATCCAGGAGCTGGTTTTCCTGGATCAGTTCTGGATCTGTGCCCGTGGCTCCATCCAGGAGCTGGTTTTCCTGGATCAGTTCCAGATTGTGGCTCCATCCAGGAGCTGGTTTTCCTGGATCAGTTCTGGATCTGTGCCCGTGGCTCCATCCAGGGGCTGGTTTTCCTGGATCAGTTCCAGATTGTGGCTCCATCCAGGAGCTGGTTTTCCTGGATCAGTTCTGGATCTGTGCTCATGGCTCCATCCAGGAGCCGGTTTTCCTGGATCAGTTCTGGATCTGTGCTCATGGCTCCATCCAGGAGCTGGTTTTCCTGGATCAGTTCTGGATCTGTGCCCGTGGCTCCATCCAGGGGCTGGTTTTCCTGGATCAGTTCCAGATTGTGGCTCCATCCAGGAGCTGGTTTTCCTGGATCAGTTCTGGATCTGTGCTCATGGCTCCATCCAGGAGCCGGTTTTCCTGGATCAGTTCTGGATCTGTGCTCATGGCTCCATCCAGGGGCTGCTTTTCCTGGATCAGTTCTGGATCTGTGCCCGTGGCTCCATCCAGGAGCCGGTTTTCCTGGATCAGTTCCGGATTGTGGCACCATCCAGGAGCTGGTTTTCCTGGATCAGTGCTGGATCTGTGCTCGTGGCTCCATCCAGGAGCCAGTTTTCCTGGATCAGTTCTGGATCTGTGCTCGTGGCTCCATCCAGGAGCCGGTTTTCCTGGATCAGTGCTGGATCTGTGCTCGTGGCTCCATCCAGGAGCCGGTTTTCCTGGATCAGTTCTGGGTCTGTGCTCGTGGCTCCATCCAGGAGCTGGTTTTCCTGGATCAGTTCTGGGTCTGTGCTCGTGGCTCCATCCAGGAGCTGGTTTTCCTGGATCAGTTCTGGATCTGTGCCCGTGGCTCCATCCAGGAGCCGGTGGCTGCTCCGAGATAAGGCAGGGGCACATCCCAAGGGATGAGGGTTTGGTTGGCTGTGGGTTCATCCTGGCAGTTTATCTCCTGGATGCAGGATGGGAATGTCCTGGGAGTGTCCTGGGAATGTCCTGCTCCAGTCTGGGAGCAGCTGGCAGGGCGAGGGCTGCCTCCAGCTCCGGGTCCCAACATTCCTGAAGGATGTGGAGCTGCTGGAGAGAGTCCAGAGGGGACACAGAGGTGCTCCCAGGGCTGGAGCCCCTCTGCTCTGGAGCCAGGCTGGGAGAGCTGGGAATGTTCCCCTGGAGAAGGGGAAGGATCCAGGGAGACCTTGGAGCCCCTTCCAGGGCCTGAAGGGGCTCCAGGAGAGCTGGAGAGGGACTGGGGCCAAGGGCTGGAGGGACAGCACCCAGGGAATGGCTTCCCAGGGTTAGGGGGGATAGTGGGAAGGGATTCCTGGCTGGGAGGGTGGGGAGGGGCTGGGATGGAATTCCCAGAGGAGCTGTGGCTGCCCCATCCCTGGGAGTGTCCCAGGGCAGGTTGGATCATCCTGGGATGGTGGGAGCTGTCCCTGCCCGTGGCAGGGGGTGGGAATGGATGATCCTTAAGCTCCCTTCCCACCCAAACCATTCCCTGATTCCATGAAATCCCTGTGGAACAGGGAGGTCAGACTTTTCCCTCCATCTCCTCTCTCTTTTCTCTCTCCTGGTCCCAACCCTCCCCCCATGTCCCGGTCCCTGGGGCTCCCCCAGCAGTAGGACTGGGGCACAGGCCCGGTCCATCCCTCTGCTCCAGCCTGGATTTGCTCTGGGACCACCCACCCCTTTTTTCCCTGTTTCCAACCCCCCTTTTCTCCCCCCACCCTCCCAATATCCCATGGAAATCTCCCCTTTTCCAGTGTGAAGCCATTCCCTGTGTCCCGTGACCAGGAACATCCCCAGGAAGGCCCAAGTGTGAGCTCAGAGGGTGGAAAAGGATTCCCAGGCCTGGCCTAACCCCTGATTCCAGGATCCCCAATTTCCAGGGGGATATTCCTCCAGTCCCTCCTCCTTCCTTAAGTCCCGCTGGCTGAGCTGCAGGAATTGGGGTGGGATTGCAGGAGTTGGGGTGGGATTGCAGGACCTCAGGGTGGGATTGCAGGACCTCAGGGTGGGATTGCAGGAGTGACATCCATTCCCACCCCCTGCCACCATCCCAGGGGGATCCAACCTGCCCTTGGACACTCCCAGGGATGGGGCAGCCACAGCTCCTCTGGGAATTCCATCCTGGCCCCTCCCCACCCTCCCAGCCAGGAATTCCTTCCCAATATCCCATGGAAACCTCCCCTTTTCCAGTTTGAGGCCATTCCCTGTGTCCCGTGACCAGGAACATCCCAAGGAAGGACCAAGTGGGAGCTCAGAGAGTGGAAAAGGATTCCCAGGCCTGGCCTAACCCCTGATTCCAGGATCCCCAATTTCCAGGGGGATATTCCTCCATTCCCTCCTCCTTCCCTAAGTCCCGCTGGCTGAGCCGCAGCCGGGAGGGACGGAGCCCATCCCGGCCGCGCCCCGGGATCCAGGTGATGCCGGGACCCTTCCCATTCCTCGCTCGATTGGCTTCCCTTTGTGTCATTCCCGGGCCGGCTCCTGGGATCGGCGCCGTTAATTGCTCGGGGTCTGTCCCTTTGTTCCTGCCGGCCCGGCAGCTGCTCCAGCTGATATCCCGGCTGATATCCCGGCTGATATCCCGGCTGATATCCCAGCTGATATCCCGGCTGATATCCCAGCTGATATCCCGGCTGATATCCCAGGGCACAGGGAGCAGTTGCTGCCGATTCCCCCCCCGGCTTTGTCCGGGAGCTGCTCATTTATCGCGGCCCCGGGAGCGGCTCCGGGCTCAGCTGTGCCCTCCCCTTCCCGTCCCCATCCCCATCCCGCCGGGAATGTGGCAGCCCCTGCTGCTCCCGCTCCTTCTTAGGGCCGGCACTGACCCGGGGCTCCCTCTTTGCTGCCTTTTTTTGGGATCATCAAGGGGGTACTGACCCCCCCCCCCCCTCCCCGGAGCCACCCTCGCGTTGTTCCCGGCAGCCTTTGGACCTGTGGGATCAGAAATTCAGGGAATGTTTGGGTGGGAAGGGACCTTAAAGGTCGTTTTTAGTCCATCCACCCTGCCAGGGACACCTTCCACCACCCCAGGCTGCTCCAGCCTGGCCTTGGACACTTCCAGGGATCCAGGGGCAGCCGCGGCTTCTCTGGGAATTCCATCCCGGCCCCTCCCCGCCAAAAATTCCTTCTCGATATCCCATCTAACCCTCTGGCCATGGGAAGCCATTCCCTGTGTCCTGGAGAAGGATCCTAAATCCCGTGGCAAGGGATAAAATGTTGCAGGGCAGGAAAAGCCTCGAACACAAACCGGGGGGGCTTCAGGTGCCTTCGGATATTCCCGAGCCCGGCTCGTGATCCTTGTGGGTCCCTCCCAGCCCGGCACATTCCATGATTTTTTATTTTTTTTTCTTTTAATAGGGTCCCAATCACACGGTGAGATTAAAAAATCAGACATTTCGAGCCTCCGAGGTCGAACCTCCCCCCCAAAAGCGGGAGGTTGGGGGCCCGCGGGGAGGGGGTTTTCCAGGTGGGAATTTGTGGGACCGCAGCTGCTCCCGGCACCTGCTTTCCCTTTCCCTTCAAAGGGAGCAGGAAAAGACCTTTTCCATGCCCTTACCTGGCTCTAAAAACCTGGACCGGGGGAGGGGGGCCACAACCGCGGGGCTGCTCCGGCTTTCAGATGCAAACGGGGGGATTAAAACCCCCTTAAAACCCCATTAAAACCCGCCCTTTGTGGCGCCGGGGGTGGGATCGGGCGCGGCTTTTCCCCGGATCCCGCTCATCCCAACCCTCTGGAAAGGGTTTTTCCAGCGGGATGGACCCTCCCGAGCCGCGCTGATCCATGAGGGGCCTCCTGGCTCCGGGAGATAAGGGATGGCATTCCAAGGATTGGCAGGAGCGCCGCGTTCCCGGCTCCGGCTGGGGGGGAAAAACAGGGTTTAATGGGGCTCTGCCTGCCCCCAGTACCCAACTGGGATGGACTGGTGTGATGTGGGGGGGATAAAACAGGGGTTACTGGGGCTCTGCCTGCCCCCAGTGCTGCCCCAGTACCCAACTGGGGGGACTGGTGTGATATGGGGGGATAAAACAGGGGTTCCTGGGGCTCTGCCTGCCCCCAGTACCCAACTGGGATGGACTGGTGTGATGGGGGGGGATAAAACAGGGGTTACTGGGGCTCTGCCTGCCCCCAGTACCCAACTGGGGGGACTGGTGTGATAAGGGGGGATAAAACAGGGGTTCCTGGGGCTCTGCCTGCCCCCAGTACCCAACTGGGGGGACTGGTGTGATGTGGGGATAAAACAGGGGTTACTGGGGCTCTGCCTGCCCCCAGTACCCAACTGGGGGGACTGGTGTGATGTGGGGATAAAACAGGGGTTACTGGGGCTCTGCCTGCCCCCAGTGCTGCCCCAGTACCCAACTGGGGGGACTGGTGTGATATGGGGGGATAAAACAGGGGTTCCTGGGGCTCTGCCTGCCCCCAGTACCCAACTGGGATGGACTGGTGTGATGGGGGGGGATAAAACAGGGGTTCCTGGGGCTCTGCCTGCTCCCAGTACCCAACTGGGATGGACTGGTGTGCTGTGGGGGATAAAACAGGGGTTACTGGGGCTCTGCCTGCCCCCAGTACCCAACTGGGATGGACTGGTGTGATGGGGGGGGATAAAACAGGGGTTACTGGGGCTCTGCCTGCCCCCAGTACCCAACTGGGGGGACTGGTGTGATAAGGGGGGATAAAACAGGGGTTACTGGGGCTCTGCCTGCCCCCAGTGCTGCCCCAGTACCCAACTGGGGGGACTGGTGTGATGGGGGGGGATAAAACAGGGGTTCCTGGGGCTCTGCCTGCCCCCAGTACCCAACTGGGGGGACTGGTGTGATGGGGGGGGATAAAACAGGGGTTCCTGGGGCTCTGCCTGCCCCCAGTGCTGCCCCAGTACCCAACTGGGGGGACTGGTGTGATAAGAGGGATAAAACAGGGGTTCCTGGGGCTCTGCCTGCCCCCAGTACCCAACTGGGATGGACTGGTGTGATGTGGGGATAAAACAGGGGTTACTGGGGCTCTGCCTGCCCCCAGTACCCAACTGGGGGAACTGGTGTGATGTGGGGATAAAACAGGGGTTCCTGGGGCTCTGCCTGCCCCCAGTACCCAACTGGGGGGACTGGTGTGATGGGGGGGGATAAAACAGGGGTTACTGGGGCTCTGCCTGCCCCCAGTACCCAACTGGGATGGACTGGTGTGATGTGGGGGGGATAAAACAGGGGTTCCTGGGGCTCTGCCTGCCCCCAGTACCCAACTGGGGGGACTGGTGTGATAAGGGGGGATAAAACAGGGGTTACTGGGGCTCTGCCTGCCCCCAGTACCCAACTGGGATGGACTGGTGTGCTGTGGGGGGATAAAACAGGGGTTACTGGGGCTCTGCCTGCCCCCAGTACCCAACTGGGGGAACTGGTGTGATGGGGGGGATGAAACAGGGGTTCCTGGGGCTCTGCCTGCCCCCAGTACCCAACTGGGGGGACTGGTGTGATGGGGGGGATGAAACAGGGGTTACTGGGGCTCTGCCTGCCCCCAGTACCCAACTGGGGGAACTGGTGTGATGGGGGGGGATAAAACAGGGGTTAATGAGGCTCTGCCTGCCCCCAGTGCTGCCCCAGTACCCAACTGGGGGGACTGGTGTGATGGGGGGGGATAAAACAGGGGTTCCTGGGGCTCTGCCTGCCCCCAGTGCTGCCCCAGTACCCAACTGGGATGGGCACGGCGTCGCTCCGGGTGCCAGGATGGACCAGGCACGGGCAGTGCCCGGGGTGTCACCCACTCCCAGCTCCAACTGGGAGGGACTGGTGTGCTGTGGGAGGGCTCTCCCTGCCGCATCCCGCCGGGATGGGCTCGGGATGGAGCTGCGGGTGCCAGGACGGGGCAGGGACGGGCGTTCCTTGGCTCCCGACCCGCTGCCCACGCGGGTCCCCTTGTCCTCTTGTCCCCTTGTCCTCTTGTCCTGTGTTCCCGGAGCCCTTCCCTGTTTTCGTTCCCTGTTTTAGATCCCTGTTTTTTCTCGGGCTGCCGGAGCGCAGCCCCAGCCCCGGGGGAGGCTCGGGATGGGGGGGGGGGGGGTTTGGTTTTAAGAGGGGCAGGTGCGGAGCGGGTCCCGTAAAAAAAAAAAAACCGGCAACAAAAAAAAAAACCGCTTCAAAGGGCCCTTAATGACCCCAAAATGAAACGTTCGCGACGGGCCCCCCTGTTAAAAATAAAAAAAAAAGTCCCGGCCGGCCTTTAATTGCCTCGTAAAACGGCTCGGGGAAAAAAGAAAAAAAAGGTATTAAAGGGTTTTGTGGGTGGGAGCGGAGCCCTCCGGGGGCTCCGTGTCCAGCTGTGTCCCAATCCCTCCCTAATGAGCAATTCCCGGCTCCTTTTCTCCTCCTCCTCCTCCTCCCCCCGAGCCGGGACTGGCTCGGAGCCACCGCGACCCCCCCGAGCCAGGCTCAGGTGTGGCCCGGGCACAGCCCCCTCCCCATCCCACCGCCGGGATTTGGGGATTTGGGGAGAGTTTCCCGATGCTTCCCCCTCCTCGCCTCCCCTGTCCCGGGGCGACCCCGGCAGCGAGTTGAGCTGGGCCGAGCCCGGAGAGGGGCCGGGGCGAGGACAGCTCGGCTAATTTACACCTCCCCGGAGCCCCCCCGGGCGCAGCCGCGATCCGGGGGCCTGGGATTGGGCTGGAATTGCCTGGAATTGGCAGCTGGGGCTCGGGGAGAGCAGCAGCTGGACGGAGAGCTGCAGCTGCTCCCCTTGGAATGAGGGAACGGCCCCCCCCAAACCCCACGGCCTCCCACAGCCGGGGGGGGGGACAGGGCAGCGTTTGGGGGGTCCGGGGGTCTCCTGGGTTTGGGGGTCTCCTGGATTTGGGGTGTCTTGGGTTTGGGGATGTCCAGGTTTTTGGGAGTGTCCTGGTTTGGGGGTGTCCAGGGTTCGGGAGGTCTTGGGTTTGGGGATGTCCTGGTTTAGGGATGTCCAGGTTTTGAGAGTGTCCTGGATTTGGGGTGTTTTGAGTTTGGGGATGTCCTGGTTTAGGGATGTCCAGGTTTTTGGGAGTGTCCTGGATTTGGGGTGTTTTGAGTTTGGAGATGTCCTGGTTTAGGGATGTCCAGGTTTTGAGAGTGTCGTGGTTTAGGGGTGTCCAGGGTTTAGGAGGTCTTGGGTTTGGGGGTGTGCAGGTTTTTGGGAGTGTCCTGGATTTGGGGTGTTTTGAGTTTGGAGATGTCCTGGTTTAGGGACATCCAGGTTTTGAGAGTGTCCTGGTTTGGGGGTGTCCAGGGTTCAGGAGGTCTTGGGTTTGGGGGTGTCCTGGTTTAGGGGTGTCCAGGTTTTGAGAGTGTCCTGGTTTAGGGGTGTCCAGGGTTCAGGAGGTCTTGGGTATGGGGATGTCCAGGTTTGAGGTGTCCAGGTTTTGGGGTGTCCTGGTTTGGGGTGTCTTGGGTTTAGGAGTGTCTAGGATTTGGGGTTGTCCTGGATTTGGGGGTCTCCTGGTTTGGGGTGTCTTGGGTGGTTTGGGGTGTCTTGGATTTGGGGATGTCCAGGTTTGAGGTGTCCTGGGTTGGGGGGTCCTGGTTTAGGGATGTCCAAGTTTTGAGAGTGTCCTGGTTTAGGGGTGTCCAGGGTTCAGGAGGTCTTGGGTTTGGGGGTGTCCTGGGTTGGGGTGTCCTGGATTTGGGGTGTCTTGGGTTTGGGGATGTGCAGGTTTGAGGTGTCCTGGTTTGAGATGTCGTGGGTTGGGGGATCCTGGGTTGAGGTGTCTTGGGTTTGGGGATGTCCAGGTTTTTGGGATTGTCCTGGTTTGGGGGTGTCCAGGGTTCAGGAGGTCTTGGGTTTGGGGATGTCCTGGTTTGGGGATGTCCAGGTTTTGAGAGTGTCCTGGTTTGGGGGTGTCCAGGGTTCAGGAGGTCTTGGGTTTGGGGGTGTCCAGGTTTGAGGTGTCCTGGGTTTGGGTGTCTTGTTTTGGGGCGTCCTGATTTGGGGTTGTCCTGGATTTGGGAGTCTCCTGGTTTGGGGTGTCTTGGGTTTGGGGTGTCTTGGGTTTGGGGATGTCCAGCTTTGAGGTGTCCTGGGTTGGTGGGTCCTGGTTTGAGGTGTCCTGGTTTGAGGTGTCCTGGATTTGGGGTGTCTTGGGTTTGGGGGTGTCCTGGGTTGGGTTGTCCTGGATTTGGGGGTCTCCTAGTTTGGGGTGTCTTGGGTTTGGGGATGTGCAGGTTTGAGGTGTCCTACTTTGGGGGGGATCTTATCCCAAAATCCCCTGATTTGGGGATGTGCAGGTTTGAGGTGCCGTGGGTTGGTGGGTCCTGGTTTAGGGATGTCCAGGTTTTGAGAGTGTCCTGGTTTGGGGGTGTCCTGGTTTAGGGGTGTCTTGGGTTTGGGGATGTGCAGGTTTGAGATGTCCTGGGTTGGGGGGTCCTGGGTGGAGGTGTCGGGTTTGAGGATGTCCAGGTTTGAGGTGTCCAGGTTTTGGGGTGTCCTGATACGGGAATGTGCAGGTTTGAGGTGTCCAGGTTTTGGGGTGTCCTGATTTGGGGATGTCCAGGTTTGAGGTGTCCTGGCTTTTGGGGTCCTGGTTTGGGGTGTCTTGGGTTTAGGAGTGTCTAGGATTTGGGGTTGTCCTGGATTTGGGGGTCTCATGGTTTGGGGTGTCTTGGATTTAGGAGTGTCTAGGATTTGGGGTTGTCCTGGATTTGGGGGTCTCCTGGTTTGGGGTGTCTTGGATTTGGGGATGTCCAGGTTTGAGGTGTCCTGGGTTGGTGAGTCCTGGTTTAGGGATGTCCAGGTTTTGAGAGTGTCCTGGTTTAGGGGTGTCCAGGGTTCAGGAGGTCTTGGGTTTGGGGGTGTCCTGGGTTGGGGTGTCCTGGATTTGGGGTGTCTCGGGTATGGGGATGTGCAGGTTTGAGGTGTCCTGGTTTGAGATGTCCTGGTTTGGGGTGTCTTGGGTATGGGGATGTCCAGGTTTGAGGTGTCCTGGGTTTTGGGGTCCTGGTTTGGGCTGTCTTGGATTTAGGAGTGTCTAGGATTTGGGGTTGTCCTGGATTTGGGGGTCTCCTGTTTTGGGGTGTCTTGGGTTTGGGGATGTCCAGGTTTGAGGTGTCCTGGGTTGGTGGGTCCTGGTTTAGGGATGTCCAGGTTTTTGGGAGTGTCCTGGTTTGGGGGTGTCCAGGGTTCGAGAGATCTTGGGTTTGGGGATGTCCAGATTTGAGGTGTCCTGCTTTGGGGTGTCTTATCCCCAAATCACTGATTTGGGGATGTCCAGCTTTGAGGTGTCCTCCTTTGGGGGGGGTCTTGTTTTGGGATGTCCTGATTTGGGGATGTCCAGGTTTGAGGTGTCCTGGGTTTGGGTGTCTTGGTTTGGGGTGTCTTGATTTGGGGATGTCTAGGTTTGAGGGGTCCTGGGTTTTGGGGTCCTGTTTTGGGCTGTCTTGGGTTTAGGAGTGTCTAGGATTTGGGGTTGTCCTGGTTTGGGGTGTCTTGGGTTTAGGAGTGTCTAGGATTTGGGGTTGTCCTGGTTTGGGGTGTCTTGGGTTTAGGAGTGTCTAGAATTTGGGGGTCTCCTGGTCTGGGGGGGGGTCTTGGGTTTGGGGATGTCCAGGTTTGAGGTGTCCTGGGTTTTGGGGTCCTGGTTTGGGGTGTCCTGGTTTGGAGGGTCCTGGTTTGGGGTCTCCAGGTTTAGGGTGTCCTGGTTTGGGGTGTCTTAGTTTGGGGGTCTTTTTTTGGGGTGTTCTGGTTTGGGGGTCCTTTTCTGGGGTGTATTGGTTTGGGGGTGTCCTGGTTTGGGGATGTGCAGGTTTTGAGGGTGTCCTGGTTTGGGAGTAGCCTGATTTGGGGTGTTGTGCTTTGGGATGTCCTGGTTTGGGGATTTCCTGGGGTTTGGGGTGTTCTGGTTTGGGGGTTTCCTGGTTGGGAGGGTGTTCTGAATTTAGAGTGTCGAGGTTTGGGGGTCTTCTGGTTTTGGGGATGTCCTGGTTTTGGGGATGTCCCATATTTTGGGGTGAGCTCATTTGAGGTGTCCTGGTTTTGGGGGTGTCCTGGTTTTGGGGATGTCCCATATTTTGGGATGAGCTCATTTGGGGTGTCCTGGTTTTGGGGGTGTCATGTATTTTGGGGTGAGCTCATTTGGGGTGTCCTGGTTTTGGGGGTGTTTGGATCCTCTGCCCAAAGCCCCATCCCCAAAGTGCAGCCCCAGGCTGGTCAGGCCCCCCCCGTTTTTGGGGTGTCTGCCCTGTTTGAGAAGGTTGGGATGGTTTCATGGAATCCCAGACTGGTTTGAGGGGAAAGGGACCTTGTTCCATCCCTTTCCACGGGCAGGGACACCTCCCACCATCCCAGGGGGATCCAACCTGCCCTGGGACACTCCCAGGGATGGGGCAGCCACAGCTCCTCTGGGAATTCCATCCCAGCCCCTCCCCACCCTCCCAGCCAGGAATCCCTTCCCACTATCCCCCCTAACCCTGGGAAGCCATTCCCTGGGTGCTGTCCCTCCAGCCCTTGTCCCCAGTCCCTCTCCAGCTCTCCTGGAGCCCCTTCAGGCCCTGGAAGGGCTCAGTTTGTCCTCTTTCTCTCCTGGTTTTCCCTGTTTTCCTCCTCCCAGAGCTCTGTCTTTCCTGGTTTTCCCTCTTTTCCTCCTCCCAGAGCTCTTTCTCTCCTGGTTTTCCCTGTTTTCCTCCTCCCAGAGCTCTTTCTCTCCTGGTTTTCCCTGTTTTCCTCCTCCCAGAGCTCTTTCTCTCCTGGTTTTCCCCATTTTCCTCCTCCCAGAGCTCCTTCTCTCCTGGTTTTCCCCATTTTCCTCCTCCCAGAGCTCTTTCTCTCCAGTTTTTCCCTGTTTTCCTCCTCCCAGAACTCTTTTCTCTCACGTTTCTCGCACTTCCAAACAGTTTTTCCCTTTATTCCTCCTCCCAGAGCTCTGTTTTTTCCAAGTTCTGTGCACACCTGAACAGTTTTTTCCCTGTTTTCCCTGGAGCTTCAGCAGCTTTAAACCCAAGCAGATCTTTGGGGTTTGAGTATTTTCCCCTCCCCAGGACACACCAACCCCTCACTGCTGCTTTCCTTTATCTGCTTTAAAAGAAAAACACCCCAAATTTGGAGCTCCCAAAGCACAGGGAGAGTTTGGGAATCGCTGGAAGCAGGAGGGGTGGGAGCTTTGTGGATCCCTATCCCTGCCCCCCTCCTCATTTTCCCTCCCCTTCCCATCTCCAGAGACCCCCAATTTATCATCAGACCCCCCCTGGGCCGGATCCAGGTGACTGAGCCGGGTCATTCCCGGGCCATTCCCAAGGGGAGACGGGAATGGTTGGGAGCAGCTGCTCCCTGGGAACGCTCCGAGGCCCTGCTGGAGCTGTGGGATGGCAGAGTTAATGACCCCAGCCTGCCCAGGGCCTTCCCAGCCTCCTGCTCCCTGTTCCTGGGCCTTTTCCCTGCTCCTGACCCCCTTCCCAGCCTGCTGGTCCCTGTTCCTGAGCCTTTTCCCAGCCTGCTGCTCCCTGTTCCTGAGCCTTTTCCCTGCTCCTGACCCCCTTCCCAGCCTGGTGTTCCCTGTTCCTGAGCCTTTTCCCTGCTCCTGACCCCCTTCCCAGCCTGATGTTCCCTGTTCCTGAGCCTCTTCCCTGCTCCTGAGCCCCTTCCCAGCCTGCTGGTCCCTGTTCCTGAGCCTTTTCCCAGCCTGCTGCTCCCTGTTCCTGAGCCTTTTCCCTGCTCCTCAGCCCCTTCCCACTCTGCTGGTCCCTGTTCCTGGGCCTTTTCCCTGCCCCTGAGCCCCTTCCCAGCCTGCTGGTCCCTGTTCCTGAGCCCCTTCCCAGCCTGCTGCTCCCTGTTCCTGAGCCTTTTCCCTGCTCCTCAGCCCCTTCCCAGCCTCCTGCTCCCTGCTCCTGAGCCTTTTCCCTGCTCCTGAGCCCCTTCCCAGCCTGGTGTTCCCTGTTCCTGAGCCTTTTCCCAGCCTGCTGCTGCCTGTTCCTGAGCCTTTTCCCTGCTCCTGACCCCCTTCCCAGCCTGCTGGTCCCTGTTCCACAGCCTTTTCCCTGCTCCTGAGCCCCTTCTCAGCCTGGGGTTCCCTGTTCCTGAGCCTTTTCCCTGTTCCTGAGCCTTTTCCCTGTTCCTGAGCCTTTTCCCAGCTCCTGAGCCCCTTCCCAGCCTGGTGTTCCCTGTTCCAGAGCCTTTTCCCAGCCTGGTGTTCCCTGTTCCTGAGCCTTTTCCCAGCTCTGCTTTTCCCTGCTCCTGAGCCCTTTTCCCAGTCTGGTTTTCCCTGTCCCAGAGCCCTTTCCCAGCCTGGTTTGCCCTGTCTGGGTTTCTCAGCTCCAGAGCCCTTTCCCAGCTCTACTTTTCCCTGCTCCAGAGCCCTTTCCCAGCTCTGCTTTTCCCTGTCGCAGAGCAGTTTCCCAACCCTCTTTTTCCCTGCTCCTGAGCCCTTTCCCAGCCTGATTTTCCCTGTCCCAGAGCCTTTTCCCTGTCTGGTGTTCCCTGTCCCAGAGCCCTTTCCCAGCCTGATTTTCCCTGTCCTGAGCCCTTTCCCAGCCCTCATTTTCCCTGTCTGGTTTCCCCTGACCCAGAACCTTTTCCCAGCCCTCATTTTCCCTGTCTGTTTTTCCCTGCTCCAGAGCCTTTCCCAGCTCTGCTTTTCCCTGCTCCTGCACCCTTTTCCCTCTGCTTTTCCCTGCTCCTGAGCCCTTTTCCAGCCTGGTGTTCCCTGTTCCACAGCCTTTTCCCAGCCCTAATTTTCCCTGTCTGGTTTTCCCTGTCCCAGAGCCCTTTCCCAGCCTGGTTTGCCCTGTCTGGGTTTCTCAGCTCCAGAGCCCTTTCCCAGCTCTGCTTTTCCCTGTCCCAGAGCCCTTTTCCAGTCCTTCTTTTCCCTGCTCCAGAGCCCTTTCCCAGCTCTGGTTTTACCTGTTCCACAGCCTTTTCCCAGCCCTAATTTTCCCTGTCTGATTTTCCCTGTCCCAGAGCCTTTTCCCAGCCTGGTTTTCCTTGTCCCAGAGCCTTTTCCCAGCTCTACTTTTCCCTGTCCCAGAGCCTTTTCCCAGCTCTGCTTTTCCCTGTCCCAGAGCCCTTTCCCAGCCCTGGTTTTCCCTGTCCCAGAGCCCTTTCCCAGCCCTACTTTTCCCTGTCTGATTTTCCCTGTCCCAGAGCCTTTTCCCAGCCTGGTTTTCCTTGTCCCAGAGCCTTTTCCCAGCTCTGCTTTTCCCTGTCCCAGAGCCCTTTCCCAGCGGGGTTTTCCCTGTCCCAGAGCCCTTTCCCAGCGGGGTTTTCCCTGTCCCAGAGCCCTTTCCCAGCCTGGTTTTCCCTGTCCCAGAGCCCTTTCCCAGCGGGGTTTTCCCTGTCCCAGAGCCCTTTCCCAGCCCTGGTGTTCCCTGTCTGGTGTTCCCTGTCCCAGAGCCCTTTCCCAGGGGGGTTTTCCCAGTCCCAGAGCCCTTTCCCAGGGGGGTTTTCCCGGCCCTTCCCGTTTTTCCTGACGGATCCCGTTCCCTTGCAGCGAGAACGAGGCCCTGTGGCGGGAGGTGGCCAGCCTGCGCCAGAAGCACGCCCAGCAGCAGAAGGTGGTCAACAAGGTAAATCCCACTTTTCCCCAGGGATTGGGACACCCTGGCTGTGCTGGGGCCCTGCCCAGGCCTCTGGATTCCTCTTTGGGAATCGCATTTTCCATTTATTTCTCCTCCCAGAGCTCTGTTCTCTCCCAGGTTCTGTGCCCACACAAACGGATTTTCCCTCTTTTCCTCCTCCCAGAGCTCTTTTCTCTCCAGTTTTTCCCTGTTTTCCTCCTCCCAGAGCTCTTTCTCTCCTGGTTTTCCCTGTTTTCCTCCTCCCAGAGCTCTTTCTCTCCTGGTTTTCCCTGTTTTCCTCCTCCCAGAGCTCTTTCTCTCCAGTTTTCCCCATTTTCCTCCTCCCAGAGCTCTTTCTCTCCAGTTTTTCCCCTTTTCCTCCTCCCAGAGCTCTTTCTCTCAAGTTTCTTTCACATCCAAACAGTTTTTCCCTTTATTCCTCCTCCCAGAGCTCTGTCCTTCCAAGTTCTGTGCACACCTGAACAGTTTTTCCCTGTTTTCCTCATCCCAGAGCTCTTTCTCTCCTGGTTTTCCCTGTTTTCTTCCTTCCAGAGCTCTTCCTCTCCAGTTTTTCCCTGGTTTTCTCTTCCCAGAGCTCTTTTTCTCTACTTTTCCCATTTTCCTCTTCTCAGTTTTTTTTCCCCCATTTTCCTCTCCAGTTTTCCCTCTTTTTCTCCTCCCAGAGCTCCTTCTCTCCTGGTTTTCCCCATTTTCCTCCTCCCAGAGTTCTTTCTCCCCAGTTTTTCCCTGTTTCCCTCCTCCCAGAGCTCTTTCTCTCCAGTTTTCCCCATTTTCCTCCTCCCAGAGCTCTTTCTCTCCTGGTTTTCCCCGTTTTCCTCCTCCCAGAGCTCTTTCTCTCCTGGTTTTCCCTGTTTTCCTCCTCCCAGAGCTCTTTCTCTCCTGGTTTTCCCCGTTTTCCTCCTCCCAGAGCTCTTTCTCTCTAGTTTTTCCCTGTTTTCCTCCTCCCAGAGCTCTTTCTCCCCAGTTTTCCCTGTTTTCCTCCTCCCAGAGCTCTTTCTCCCCAGTTTTTCCCTGTTTCCCTCCTCCCTGAACTCCTTCTCCCCCTTTTCCCAGCCCTCCCCTAACAGCTTTTCCCTCTTTTCCTCCCACAGCTCATCCAGTTCCTGATTTCCTTGGTGCAATCCAACCGAATTCTCGGGGTCAAGAGGAAGATGTGAGTCTGCATTCCTGCATCCACGGAAAAATTCCAGGGGGACAAGGCAGGACCGGCAGAATTGGGATCTCCCAGATCCCTGGGAGCCTCACAGGGAGCAGGACTGGGAATCCTGGGATTTGGGAGGTGGATTCCTCCCCCTGCCCCTGGTTTTTCCCGGATCCCGTCTGTGTTCCCGCTCCCGGCTCGTCCCGGGGTTCCTGTGGAATGGCAGGGCCGGCTCTGGGCACCATCTGGCAGCAGCTTAATTAGCGTTAATGAGCAGGGGGGAGGTGGAAATGATGGATCTGGGGAGGACAAACGGCTCCTCCAGAGCCCTCAGCCCCTGGAAAAGATGGATGGGCCGGGCCCCCCGTGCCTGGAGCAGTGGGAATGCAGGACAGGGAAGTGACAGGCACAGCTCTGGCACGACACGAGGGGGAGACCAGGGGCTGGGAAAAGCCCTCCAAGGCCTTGGGATTCGAATTCCCGGGATTCACATTCCCAGGATTCCCATTCCCGCTTGGCAAAGAGCAGAGCGCAGCCCCGGGGGCTCCCTGTGTTCCCCAGTGTCAGGGAATCCTGGAATCAGGGAGTCACAGCGTGGGTTGGGTGGGAAGGGACCTTAATTCCCAGCCAGTGCCACCCCTGCCACGGGGAGGGACACCTCCCACTGTCCCAGGGTGATCCAACCTGCCCTGGGACACTCCCAGGGATCCAGGGGCAGCCACAGCTTCTCTGGGAATTCCATCCCAGCCCCTCCCCACCCTCCCAGCCAGGAATCCCTTCCCACTATCCCACCTAACCCTGGGAAGCCATTCCCTGGGTGCTGTCCCTCCAGCCCTTGTCCCCAGTCCCTCTCCAGCTCTCCTGGAGCCCCTTCAGGCCCTGGAAGGGGCTCCAAGGTCTCCCTGGATCCTTCCCTTCTCCAGGGGAACATTCCCAGCTCTCCCAGCCTGGCTCCAGAGCAGAGGGGCTCCAGCCCTTGGAGCAGCTCCATGTCCCCTCTGGACTCTCTCCAGCAGCTCCAAGTCTCTCCTGGGCTGGGTTCCCAGCGCCTGTGGGTGTGGATCCAGGTCTCTCCCTGGGTTTTCCCTTCTCCAGGATCCCTGTCCTGGCTCCCTGTGGCCCATCCCGGTGTCCTCCTGCCCCTCTGGATTCACCCAGACCCGGCACAGCTGTCCCTTGTCCCCAGGGGGGGCTCTGTGGGATGGGATGTTCCCGATCCCTGGGATCCAGTGTGTGACTCTGGTGTTTCTTGGGAATTCCCGCAGCCCCCTGATGTTGAACGACAGCAGTTCAGCACATTCCATGCCCAAGTACAGCCGCCAGTATTCCCTGGAGCACGTCCATGGATCGTCCCCCTACGCAGTGAGTGCTGCTGGAGCGGGAGGGGACCTGGATCTGTGGGAACAAGGCCCTGGATTTGTGGAGAGGGAACAAGACCCTGGATTTGTGGGAAGGGAACAAGGCCCTGGATTTGTGGAGAGGGAACAGGGCCCTGGATGTGTGGGAAGGGAACAAGGCCCTGGATTTGTGGGAAGGGAACAAGGCCCTGGATTTGTGGAGAGGAAACAAGGCCCTGGATGTGTGGGAAGGGAACAAGGCCCTGGATTTGTGGAGAGGGAACAAGGCCCTGGATTTGTGGGAAGGGAACAAGGCCCTGGATTTGTGGGGAGGGAACAAGGCCCTGGATTTGTGGGGAGGAACAAGGCCCTGGATTTGTGGGAAGGGAACAGGGCCCTGGATTTGTGGGAAGGGGAACAAGGCCCTGGATTTATAGGAAGGGAACAAGACCCTGGATTTATGGGAAGGGAACAAGACCCTGGATTTGTGGAAAGGGAACAAGGCCCTGGATTTGTGGAGAGGAACAAGGCCCTGGATTTGTGGAGAGGGAACAAGGCCCTGGATGTGTGGGAAGGGAACAAGGACCTGGATTTGTGGAGAGGGAACAAGGACCTGGATTTGTGGAAAGGGAACAAGGCCCTGAATTTGTGGAGAGGGAACAAGGCCCTGGATTTGTGGAGAGGAAACAAGGACCTGGATTTGTGGGAAGGGAACAAGGCCCTGGATTTGTGGGAAGGGAACAGGGCCCTGGATTTGTGGGAAGGGGAACAAGGCCCTGGATTTATGGAGAGGGAACAAGGCCTTGGATTTGTGGGAAGGGAACAGGGCCCTGGATTTCTGGAGAGGGAACAAGGCCTTGGATTTGTGGGAAGGGAACAAGGCCCTGGATTTGTGGAGAGGGAACAAGACCCTGGATTTGTGGGAAGGGAACAAGGCCCTGGATTTGTGGAGAGGGAACAAGGACCTGGATTTGTGAGAAGGGAACAAGGCCCTGGATTTGTGGGAAGGGAACAAGGCCCTGGATTTGTGGGAAGGAAACAAGGCCCTGGATTTGTGGGAAGGGAACAAGGCCCTGGATTTGTGGAGAGGGAACAATGACCTGAATTTGTGGGAAGGGAACAAGGCCCTGGATTTGTGGGAAGGGAACAAGGCCCTGGATTTGTGGAGAGGGAACAAGGCCCTGAATTTGTGGGAAGGGAGCAAGGCCCCGTTTGGGCTCTTTTCCAGTGGTTTTCCCATTGTAAACCCTTCCCTCCCCTTCTCCTTTGGGATTGGCAAAGCCCTTCAGGGTGGCAGCTGCATCCCAGCCCAGCCAGAGCCCCTGGCTCGGAATTCCCGGGGGAGGCTGGACAGGGAAGGGGGGTTGGGGCAAAGATCCCGGTGCTGGGAGCGGAGTTGTGTCCACGGAGCCGGGAGCAAGGTGGGAATTGTGGAGCAGAGCCAAGTGGTGCCTGTGCACGGGATAATCCCAGAGGCTGTGGGGTGGGAAAGCCTTGGGATGAGAGCAGGGAGCAGCTCTGGGGATGAGGGGGTGTCCTGCAAGACGCAGGGAATCACAGAATTCCAGGCTGGTTTGGGTGGGAGGGGGCCGTAATTCCCATCCAATTCCACGCTTGTGCCATGGGCAGGGACTTCTGCAGCTGGATCAGGTTGTTCCAAGCCCATCCAACCTGGCCTGGGACACTCCCAGGGATCCAGGGGCAGCCACAGCTCCTCTGGGAATTCCATCCCAGCCCCTCCCCACCCTCCCAGCCAGGAATCCCTTCCCACTATCCCCCCTAACCCTGGGAAGCCATTCCCTGGGTGCTGTCCCTCCAGCCCTTGTCCCCCGTCCCTCTCCAGCTCTCCTGGAGCCCCTTCAGGCCCTGGAAGGAGCTCCAAGGTCTCCCTGGATCCTTCCCTTCTCCAGGCTGGACATTCCCAGCTCTCCCAGCCTGGCTCCGGCCTCCGTTACCCGGATCCTCTGGCACTGCTGTATTCCAGGAGCAGAACATTCCAGCTGGGAACATCCTGAGCTTTCCAGCTGAGCTCTCTGGAGCAGCACCAGAGCTGTCCCAGTTCCCGGGTCTGATCCTGCCTGGGAACATCCCGTTCCATTCCCAGGGTTTGGGCCTCTGGCTTTCCCATCCCGACTCCCTGGAGCCCCGAGGTGATCCTGGTGAATTTTTGAGCAGAATCCCTGAATAGCCGAGCCCATTCCAGCCCCCCCCCCGGCCTCAGCCCACCCCGGAGCCGCTCTCTGATCCCGTTCCAGTTCCCTCCATCCTCTGATCTCCCTTTCCAAGGGCGGCAAATCTTCCCCCGGAGCCACGGGAGCCCTTCCAGGAGCCCGGGATTGGGATTTTCAGCTCCAGATTGGACTGGGAAAGGGGAGTTGGGAGTGTTTTGGAGTGAGCTGCCAGTGAGAGGGAAGGGGATCCTGGCAATTCCGGAGTCTCTGCTTTGCCAGGGATCGAATCAGTTCTGTATTCCCAAAAAAACAGCTCAGCTCAGTCGGTGCCGGTTGTGTTTTCCCAAAAAAAACCCCCTCAGTGTGGGGATGGATCCTCTGGGCCCCCCCGGCCCATCCAGCCTGTCCTTGGTGCTCCAAGTGCAGCCCCGGACTGGGAGAAACAGGGAGTGACCCAAACGCTGGGATTTGGAACAGGGAACAATAATCCAGCATTCCAGGACTTTGGGGTGTCTGCAGTGCCCGGCTGGCACAAAACATGGAATGGGTTGGGTGGGAAAGGACCTTCAGGATCATCCATTCCCACCCCCTGCCATGGGCAGGGACACTTTTCCACTATCCCAGAGTGCTCCAACCTGGCCTGGGACACTCCCAGGGATGGGGCAGCCACAGCTCCTCTGGGAATTCCATCCCAGCCCCTCCCCACCCTCCCAGCCAGGAATCCCTTCCCACTATCCCCCCTAACCCTGGGAAGCCATTCCCTGGGTGCTGTCCCTCCAGCCCTTGTCCCCAGTCCCTCTCCAGCTCTCCTGGAGCCCCTTCAGGCCCTGGAAGGGGCTCCAAGGTCTCCCTGGATCCTTCCCCTTCTCCAGGGGAACATTCCCAGCTCTCCCAGCCTGGCTCCAGAGCAGAGGGGCTCCAGCCCTGGGAGCAGCTCCGTGTCCCCTCTGGATTCACTCCAGCAGCTCCACATCCCTCAGGAATGTTTGGAACCCCCAGAGCTGCAGGGGGGTCTCACCCGAGGGGGCAGAGGGGCAGAATTCCCCCTTTCCCTGCTGCCCACGCCGTGGGATGAGCCCGGGACACACGGAGCGCTCCGGATTCCAGCTCCATATCCCTGTTTCCCCCCTTCCCTGCAGCCACAGGGAACCATTTTCCCTCCTTCCTGAGGGTTTTTCCCTGCCAGAGGGGCTGGAAAAAGTGGGGCTGGATGAGGCAATCCCGGGATTTGGAGCCCAGGGAATGTCGGGGGGGAACAGGGATTCACCTGAGGGAGGGAAGGATTGGGGTGTTCCCACGTTCCCATTGGAATTCCAGCGCTCCTGGAATGTCCTTTGTGTCCTGGAGTGCCCCAGAGGGATCCAGGTCATTCCCACTGCATCCAATCCCAATTGATTTGCTCCTTGGTTGGTATCCAAGAACAGCATTTCCTGGAATTCTCTGTATTCCCAGGCTCTGGAATTCCATCCCGGCGTTCCTCACGTGGGGATTTCTGGTTTGGAGCAAAAGAGGGTTTTAGAGGGAAATAAATAACTGAATAAAATAGTAAAGAACTAAATAAAATTATAAATAAATAAATAAAAATTAATAGAATAAATAACTAAATAAAAATTATAAATAAATAAATAAATAAAAATTAACAGAATAAATAAATAAAAATAATAAATAACTAAATAAAAATAAAAATTAACAGAATAAATAACTAAATAAAAATAATAAATAACTAAATAAAAATAAAAATTAACAGAATAATTAACTAAATAAAAATAATAAATAACTAAATAAAATAATGAATAACTAAATGAAATAATAAATAACTAAATTAAAATTAAAAATAAAAATTAAAATTAATAAAGTAATAAATAACGCAATAAAATAGTAAATAACTAAATAAAATAGTAAATAACTAAATAAAATAGTAAATAACTAAATAAAAATAAAACAATAAATAACTAAATAAAATAATAAATAAATCAATAAATTAAAAATTAAATAAAATAATAAATAACTAAGTAAAATAATAAATAACTAAATGAAATAATAAATAACTAAATTAAAATTAAAAATAAGAATTAAAATTAATTAAATAATAAATAACTCAATAAAATAATAAATAACTAAATAAAATAGTAAATAACTAAATAAAAATAAAAATAAAACAATAAATAACTAAATAAAATAATAAATAAATCAATAAATAAAAATTAAAAATTAAATAAAATAATAAATAAAATAATAAATAACTAAGTAAAATAATAAATAACTAAATGAAATAGTAAGTAACTAAATAAAAATAAAACAATAAATAACTAAATAAAATAATAAATAACTAAATAAAAATAAAAATAAATAATAAATAAAACAATAAATAAAATAATAAAATACTGCATAAATAAAACTTATCTATTGTAAAAATAATGAAAATAGAAATAAAATTACGAAAATAAATCAATTAGTAAATTAAAAAAATTCAGCATTAGAATAATAAAAAATAAAGTCAATAAATGAGATAAAATAATAATCGAATAACGTAAAAATAAAACAATAAAATGGTAAATAAACAAAATACTTTATTATAGAAATAATAAAAATAAAATAATACATTTTTAAAAAATTAATAAATGAAAATATCTTTGTTATACAAATAACGAAAATTAAAGAAAATCAAAAAAATATAAATAACTGAAGAAATAAACAACTGGAAGGTGTTTTAGGGGATTTCAACCCCTTCCCTCCTTGGGATTTTGGGATTCCAACCCCTTCCCTCCCTGGAATTTTGGGATTTCAACCCCTTCCCTCCCTGGGATTTTGGGATTTCAACCCCTTCCTTCCTTGGGATTTTGGGATTTCAACCCCTTCCCTCCCTGGGATTTTGGGATTCCAACTCCCTCCCTGGGATTTTGGGATTTCAACCCCCTCCCTTCTTGGGATTTTGGGATCCCACCACCTTCCTCCCTGGAATTTTGGGATCCTACCCCCTCTCCTTCCCTGGAATTTTTGGATCCCACCACCTTCCCCCTTGGGATTTTGAGATTCCAACCCCTTCCCTCCCTGGGATTTGGGGATTTCAACCCCTTCCCTCCCCGGGATTTTGGGATTTCAACCCCCTCCCTCCCTGGGATTTGGGGATTCCAACCCCTTCCTTCCCTAGGATTTTGGGATTTCAACCCCTTCCCTCCCTGGGATTTTGGGATTTCAACCCCTTCCCTTCTTGGGATTTTGGAATTTCAACCCCTTCCTTCCCTAGGATTTTGGGATTCCAGCTCCCTCCCCGGGATTTTGGGATTTCAACCCCTTCCTTCCTTGGGATTTTGGGATTTCAACCCCTTCCTTCCCTGGGATTTGGGGATTCCAACTCCCTCCCTGGAATTTTGGGATTCCAACTCCCTCCTTCCCTGGAATTTTGGGATCCCACCACCTTCCTCCCTGGAATTTTGGAATCCTACCCCCTCTCCTTCCTTGGGATTTTGGGATCCCACCACCTTCCCCCTTGGGATTTTGGGATTCCAACCCCTTCCCTCCCTGGAATTTTGGGATTTCAACCCCTTCCCTCCCTGGGATTTTGGGATTCCAACTCCCTCCTTCCCTGGAATTTTGGGATCCCACCACCTTCCTCCCTGGAATTTTGGGATCCTATCCCCTCTCCTTCCTTGGAATTTTGGGATCCCACCACCTTCCCCTTTGGGATTTTGGGATCCCACCCCTTCCTTCCTCCCCCTTTGGGATTTGGGATGTCCGTGCCTCCTCCCCTGGGATTTTGGGCCACGCCCTCCCACCTTCTTGGGATTTTGGGATCCCACTCTGGGATTTTGGGTTCCCTCTCCACCTTCCTTCCCCCTCTGGAATCTCGGCATCCCGCCCTGCCTCCCCCTCCGTGGAATTTTGGGACACCTCTTCCTCCCTCGTTGGGATTTTGGGGTCCTACCCTCCCCATCCCCCTTGGGATTTTGGGATTCCTCCTTCCCCCTTGGGATATTGGGATCCCACCTTCCTCCTTTCCCCTTGGCATTTTGGGATTCCTCCTTCCCCCTTGGGATTTTGGGATCCCACCCCTTCCTCCCCCTTTGGGATTTTGGGATTCCACCTTCCCCCTTGGGATTTTGGGATCCCAACCCTTCCTCCCCCTTTGGGATTTTGGGATGTCCGTGCCTCCTCCCCTGGGATTTCGGGCCACACCCTCCCACCTTCCTGGGATTTTGGGATCCCACTCTGGGATTTTGGGATCCCTCTCCACCTTCCTTCCCCCTCTGGAATCTCGGCATCCCGTCCTGCCTCCCCCTCCGTGGAATTTTGGGACACCTCTTCCTCCCTCCTCGGGATTTTGGGGTCCTACCCTCCCCATCCCCCTCGGGATTTTGGGATCCCACCCCATCCCCCCTTGGGATTTTGGGATTCCACCTTCCACCTTCCCCCTTTGGGATTTTGGGATGTCCGTGCCTCCTCCCCTGGGATTTCGGGCCACACCCTCCCACCTTCCTGGGATTTTGGGATCCCGCTCTGGGATTTTGGGATCCCTCTCCACCTTCCTTCCCCCTCTGGAATCTCGGCATCCCGCCCTGCCTCCCCCTCCATGGAATTTTGGGATGCCTCTTCCTCCCTCGTTGGGATTTTGGGGTCCTACCCACTATCCCCCCTTGGGATTTTGGGATTCCTCCTTCCCCCTTGGGATTTTGGGATCCCACCTTCCTCCTTTCCCCTTGGGATTTTGGGATTCCTCCTTCCCCCTTGGGATTTTGGGATCCCACCCCTTCCTCCCCCTTTGGGATTTTGGGATGTCCATGCCTCCTCCCCTGGGATTTCGGGCCACACCCTCCCACCTTCCTGGGATTTTGGGATCCCTCTCCACCTTCCTTCCCCCTCTGGAATCTCGGCATCCCGTCCTGCCTCCCCCTCCGTGGAATTTTGGGACACCTGTTCCTCCCTCGTTGGGATTTTGGGGTCCTACCCACTATCCCCCCTTGGGATTTTGGGATCCCACCACCTTCCTCCCTTGAATTTTGGGATCCCACCACCTTCCCCCTTGAGATTTTGGGATCCCACCTTCCTCCTTCCCCCTTGAGATTTTGGGATCCCACCCCCCTTCCTCCCCCTTGGGATTTAGGGATCCCACCTTCCTCCTTCCCCCTTGAGATTTTGGGATCCCACCCCTTCCTCCCCCTTTGGGATTTTGGGATGTCCATGCCTCCTCCCTTTGGGATTTAGGGCCACACCCTCCCACCTTCTTGGGATTTTGGGATCCCTCTCCACCTTCCTTCCCCCTCTGGAATCTCGGCATCCCGCCCTGCCTCCCCCTCCATGGAATTTTGGGATGCCTGTTCCTCCCTCGTCGGGATTTTGGGGTCCTACCCTCCCCATCCCCCTTGGGATTTTGGGATCCCACCCCTTCCTCCCCCTTTGGGATTTTGGGATGTCCGTGCCTCCTCCACTGGGATTTCGGGCCACACCCTCCCACCTTCCTGGGATTTTGGGATCCCTCTCCACCTTCCTTGCCCCTCTGGAATCTCGGCATCCCACCCTGCCTCCCCCTCCATGGAATTTTGGGACGTTGGGATTTCGGGCCGCACCCCTCCTTCCCCTGGGAATTCCGGGCTCCCCTCTCCCCCCGTTCCCGGCGGAATTCCGGGCTCTCCGTGCCCGGCTCCGCTTCCCACAGCCCCCTGTGCTTGTCATTCCAGGCCTCCTCCCCCGCCTACAGCGGCTCCAACCTGTATTCCCCGGATTCCTCGGCCAATTCCGGCCCCATCATCTCCGACGTGACGGAACTGGCCCAGTCCAGCCCCTCGGCCTCTCCCAGCGGGAGCCTGGACGGAAGGTGGGATCCCGCTCCCAAAAAACCCTGGAAAACTCGTGTTCCCGAGCGGCCAAACCCCGTCAGGACGTTGTTATCCCGCTGAGAATTCCCTGGAAAACGCCTGGGGTTGGATGCAGAGCCGCGAGTTCGGGCCCAGTTCCCTCAGCCGGGATTTTTCCGGAGCCTTGGAATTTTCCCTCCGGAGCGTTTTCATTCGGGAACTGCCCTCTGGGTTGGGTTTGCTCGGCTCTAATTCCTGATTCCAAGCGACATTCCCTCCTCCTTCCAGTGGGAACCTCGGGGGGTGGGGGGGCACAGTTTGCTTCCCGCAAGGAAAACCCGGCTGCTCCATCCTATGGAATTACAAATTCCTGGGAGAAGGGGGAGCTGGGCCTGCCCTTCCCAACCTGCTGCAGGAAGCAGCTGCATTCCCGAAAAACTGAGAGCAGCAGCTTTATCCCAGGTTTATCCCAGACCACGCAGGGGGAGGATCCCTAAAAAATTCCAGGTTTTTGGCCCCCTCGGGTTCCCATTCCCTGGCAGAGGTTCTCCCATTCCACAGGGAATTCAGCAGCCTTTCCCTGCATCCCGGGATGTGGCTGCTCAGCCCCATTCCTGCCCTCTCCTGAACTTCCTGACCCCCCTTCCCTCGGCTCCTCCTGCTCTCCCAGCTCCCTTTTCCCCCTTTATTGGGTCTTTCCCCGTCCCCACAGATCCCACGGACTGCCCTGAATTCCCTGTGGCGGGAACAGAGTCGTTCCCGCCATCTTTTTGGGAATAATTAAATCCCAACCCCCTGGTTTTGTGCGGATTTTGTCCCCAGGGGCTTAAAAAAGGGTCTCTGGGCTGCTCCTCCCGAGCTTTTCCACGGCAACAGCTCCGCTGTTTTCCCTGCTCCATGAAAAATCCCATCACCCCCCCCGCCCAGATCCTGCTCGGCAGGTCCTGGGGGAGCAGCTCCAGGAGCCTCTGGATACTGGGAATACAGAGGGACAGGGAGTCCCTGGATGTGCCAGGGGAGCAGAGCAGGGTCAGGATCGGGGAGGGAACAGTTAGGGGCTGGTTCACCTTGGAATCAGGGAATTCCAGGATGGAAGAGACCTTCAGGATCATCCATTCCCACCCCCTGCTGTGGGCAGGGACACCTCCCACTGTCCCAGGGTGATCCAACTTGGTCTGGGACACTCCCAGGGATGGGGCAGCCACAGCTCCTCTGGGAATTCCATCCCAGCCCCTCCCCACCCTCCCAGCCAGGAATCCCTTCCCACTATCCCCCCTAACCCTGGGAAGCCATTCCCTGGGTGCTGTCCCTCCAGCCCTTGTCCCCAGTCCCTCTCCAGCTCTCCTGGAGCCCCTTCAGGCCCTGGAATGTGCTCCAAGGTCTCCCTGGATCCTTCCCTTCTCCAGGCTGGATATTCCCAGTTTTCCCAGCCTGGCTCCAGTGGAACAATTCGAGTGGGAAGGAATTTTAAGGATCATCCATTCCCACCCCCTGCCATGGGCAGGGACACCTCCCACTATCCCAGGGTGATCCAACCTGGTCTGGGACACTCCCAGGGATCCAGGGGCAGCCACAGCTGCTCTGGGAATTCCATCCCAGCCCCTCCCCACCCTCCCAGCCAGGAATCCCTTCCCACTATCCCCCCTAACCCTGGGAAGCCATTCCCTGGGTGCTGTCCCTCCAGCCCTTGTCCCCAGTCCCTCTCCAGCTCTCCTGGAGCCCCTTCAGGCCCTGGAAGGGGCTCCAAGGTCTCCCTGGATCCTTCCCTTCTCCAGGGTGAACACCCCGATCCCCTCATCCCTGAGCTCCCAGACACCTCCACGCAGCCCTGGGAGCCAAGAATTCCATCCCTCCTGAGCCCCTCCCGCCGCTGTTTCCCCGTTCCCGGTGTTCCCGCAGGAGCAGCCCGGCCGTGCGGATCAAGGAGGAGCCGCCCAGCCCCGCGCGGAGCCCGCGGGTGGAGGAGCCGAGCCCCGGGAACGCCGGGAACGCCGAGACCCCCCTGTCCCCGTCCACCTTCATCGACTCCATCCTGCAGGACAGCGATCCCGATCCCGGCGGAGCCGCCGCGCCCGCCGGCCCCGCCCAGCCCCTCTCCCAGGAAAAGTGCCTCAGCGTCGCCTGCCTCGACAAGTGAGTGCCGGGAGGAGCCGGGAGGAGCCGGGAGAAAGCCCGGGTGGTGATTCCATGTGCCTCTGGAAGCGGATCCGGGCAGGGGGTTTGTCCCGGGAGCGGCCCCGTGGCTCCGGTTCTGTTCCGTGTCCTTATGGATGATGGGGATGAGGGGGTGGAGTCCCACCCCATCAGCACATCCCAGGTGACACCAGGCTGGGGGAGTGTGGATGTGCTGGAAGGGCTGGAAGTTCCCTCTGGAACTCCAGGGAGGGCTCTGCAGAGGGACCTGGATGGGCTGGATCCATGGGCTGATTCCAAGGGGATGAGGTTCAGGCTGGGCCAGAGGGGCTGGAGAGCAGCCAGGCAGGAAGGGAGCTGGGATTTGGGATGGGCAGGGAGCTGAACAGGAGCCAGAGTGTGCCCAGGTGGCCAAGAGGGTCGATGGATCCCGGCCTGGCTCGGGATCAGGGTGGCAGCAGGAGCAGGGAAGGGGCTCTTCCCCCGTGAGGCCTCACCTGGAGTGCTGTGTCCAGCTCTGGGCCCTCAGCTCAGGAAGGACATGGAGGGGCTGGAGCAGGGCCAGAGGAGAGCAGCGAGGCTGGGGAAGGGACTGGAGCACAAATCCCATGAGGAGAGGCTGAGGGAGCTGGGGAGGCTCAGGGGAGACCTCCTCACTCTCTGCAACTCCCTGACTCCTGAGCTGGGGTGGATCAGGCTCTGCTCCCAGGAACCAGCAGTAGGACAAGAGGGTTCAGTCTCCAGCTGTGCCAGGGGAGGTTTAGGTTGGATATCAGGAAGAAATTCTTTCCAGAGAGAGTGATCAGCCCTTGGAATGGGAGGGGGTGGATTCTCCATCCCTGGAGGTGTTTAAGGACAGACTGGATGTGGCATCAGTGCCATGGGCTGGGAACCACGGTGGGGTTGGATCTGGGGTTGGACTGGATGATCTCGGAGGTCTTTTCCAACCTGGTTGATTCTCTGATTCTATAATTCTGTGATTCTCTGATTCTGATTCTGCCCCTGGACTCAGCGCTGGTGAGGCCTCACCTCGAGTGCCGTGTCCAGCTCTGGGCCCTCAGCTCAGGAGGGACATGGAGGGGCTGGAGCAAGGCCAGGGAAGGGTCTGGAGCACAATTCCCGTGAGGAGAGGCTGAGGGAGCTGGGGAACTCATCCCAGAGAAAAGAGGGATCAGGAGGGACCTTTTCCCACCCCACAACTCCCTGCCAGGAGGGAGGAGCTGGGGGGGTCAGGCTCTGCTCCAGGAAGCAGCAGCAGGACAGGAGGGTCTCCAGCTGTGCCAGGGCAGGGGCAGGTCGGATATGGGGCAGGAATGTTTTCCATGGAGAGGGATCAGCCCTTGGAATGGGCTGCCCAGGGAGGGGTGGATTCTCCATCCTGGAGGTGTTGAAGGACAGACTGGATGTGGCATCAGTGCCATGGGTTGGGAACCATGGCAGGGTTGGAGCTGGGGCTGGACTGGAGGATCTTGGAGGTCTTTTCCAACCCGGCTGATTCATGATTCCATGATTCCGTGATTCTGAGCGCTGGGGGGGTCATTCCCACTCCCATCCCTGTCCCACTGGAGCTGGGGGTGTATCCCACCCCCTGATCCCACAGCTGCTCCAGGGAACCACGGGGGAATCCAAAACAAAGGGCCAAAATTCCAGGGCTCAGCCAGGACTTGTTCCAAGTCCTGCTCTGCTGGCGTGGATGAGTGGGATCAGTGGCTCTTCCTTCAGGGATTGGGGTCTGCATTCCCAGCACAATTCCACAGCAGTCCCATTCCAGAGGCTCTCATCCCACTGAGGGGGGAGCTTTGGGGTTGCTGCAGGCACCTTATTCCCTGAACCTGCTCCAGGAGCTCATCCCAGCTCTTCCCTGGGCTGTCCTGTACCTGTCCCAACCAATTCCAAGCTGACAGGGAGCAAGTTTTCCATTAAATTGGCATTTCCTGCCAAATTCCAGCCATGGGACCACGTTCTTCCTGTCAGCCTCCTCAGGCTGCACTCGGTGGGTGGCTGGAAGTTGGTGGCTGCTTTGTTTTTTTGGATCAGGTGGGAATTCTCGTGCCCTTTATCAGTGATCAAAGTGCTCCCGGATGTTGGGATGGAAAACTGGGATGTTGGTTGGAGTGCCAGGACACAGGGAATGGCTTCCCACTGCCAGAGGGCAGGGAGAGATGGGATACTGGGGAGGAATTCTTGGCTGGGAGGGCGGGGAGGGGCTGGGATGGAATTCCCAGAGGAGCCGTGGCTGCCCCGGGATCCCTGGGAGTGTCCAGGGCCAGGTTGGATCAGCCTGGGATAGTGGAGGTGTCCCTGTGGGATTGGATGGGCTTCAGATGTCCCTTCCCCCCCCAAAATATTCCATGATTCTCTGATTCTGCACCATCGGCAGCGGGGCTGGAATGCCAGAGCAGGAATTCCACGGAGACACGGAGCAGCCAGGAAGGGTGACTGGAATTCCAGTGCTGCCAGGCTGGATCCAGCCAGGACACTCCTCATATCCCCAGGAGCTGCTCCCTGTGTTCCCAGGAGCGTGTCCAGCCCCCTCAGAGCCTCTGAGCCCCCTTATCCCACGGGATTCAGCCTTCCCGTGCCCCCATCCCATGGGATTCAGCCTTCCCGTGCCCCCATCCCATGGGATTCAGCCTTCCCGTGCCCCCATCCCATGGAATTCAGCCTTCCCGTGCCCCCATCCCATGGGATTCAGCCTTCCCGTGCCCCCATCCCATGGGATTCAGCCTTCCCGTGCCCCCATCCCATGGGATTCAGCCTTCCCGTGCCCCCATCCCATGGGATTCAGCCTTCCCATGCCCCCATCCCATGGGATTCGGCCTTCCCGTGCCCCCATCCCATGGGATTCAGTCTTCCCGTGCCCCCATCCCACGGGATTCAGCCTTCCCGTGCCCCCATCCCCTGGGATTCAGCCTTCCCGTGCCCCCATCCCATGGGATTCAGCCTTCCCATGCCCCCATTCCCACAGCAGAGCTCCGGAGCCGTGTCCCGGTGGGATGTGACCCTCTGGGAGCCCTTCCTGAGGCTCCCACTCCCTCAGGATCCTCCCTCAGGGTCCGGGTGAGTTCCTGGAATGTCGGGATGGGCACCAGGAGCTGCCAGGCCCCTCCCCAGAGCCCGTTTGCCAGGGCAGGGAGCAGGTTTTCCAGGTTTCCCTTTGTCTCCCGGGTTCCCTGGAGAAGAGGAGCCCCTTTGTGGAGCCCCAGGGCTCGGGTTTCCTCCACAAAACCCCCTTTGTCCGAGGGAATCCCGCTGGAACCGGGAATTGGTGCCCACCAGCCCCTGAGCAGAGGGTGGCAGGGCCGAGGGCCGGGCAGGGAACGGGAATGTGGGCACGGAAAAGCTCCGGGGGGTGTTCCCAAAAATCGCCCCCCACCCACCCGGGCACCCTCGGGAGCTGCTTACAGGGACCAAAGGTGCCACATCCCAAAGGTGCCACATCCCAAAGGATCCACATCCCGAAGGATCCACATCCTAAAGGATCCACATCCCGAAGGATCCACACCCACAGGTGCTGGGAACCCAGCCCAGGAGAGACTTGGAGCTGCTGGAGTGAATCCAGAGGGGACGCGGAGCTGCTCCCAGGGCTGGAGCCCCTCTGCTCTGGAGCCAGGCTGGGAGAGCTGGGAATGTTCCCCTGGAGAAGGGGAAGGATCCAGGGAGACCTTGGAGCCCCTTCCAGGGCCTGAAGGGGCTCCAGGAGAGCTGGAGAGGGACTGGGGACAAGGGCTGGAGGGACAGCACCCAGGGAATGGCTTCCCAGGGTTAGGGGGGATAGTGGGAAGGGATTCCTGGCTGGGAGGGTGGGGAGGGGCTGGGATGGAATTCCCAGAGGAGCTGTGGCTGCCCCTGGATCCCTGGGAGTGTCCCAGGGCAGGTTGGATCCCCCTGGGATGGTGGGAGGTGTCCCTGCCCATGGCAGGGGGTGGGAATGGGTGGGAATTAAGGTCCTTTCCCACCCAGCCCATTCCAGGATTCCATGCTGGTGGCCTGTCCCGTGTTCAGCTCCAGTGCCAACCCTCTGGGTGTCCAGGTGGGATCCAGTGGGAATGTTTGGGAATGTTTGGTTCCCCAGCAGCAGCTCCGCTTCTCCCCGTCATTCCCAGCAGCTCCATCTCCTCATGGAGATCTCCTCATCCTCCTTCCCCTTGGGAAGGGATTTCTGATCCCTTTGGAGCTTCCCACCAAAGCCCAGCAAGTCTGTGCCCTTCCTTTGCCAGGGATCCACACCTGGGAGGGGACGAGCGGAGCCGGGCCGGGATTTGGGCTGGAAGAGGGTCTGGAATTCCCAGGTGGAGCTGGGGACTCTGCCCCTGCTTCTCTTGGGATATCAGGGAGCAGATCCAGGGATCCCAGTTCTGCTTCCCTTGGAATGTTGGCAGCAGATCCAGGGATCCCAGCCTGGAATCCCTTGGGATGTGTGTGGGCAGATCCAAGAATCCCAGCCTGGAATCCCTTGGGATGTGTGTGGGCATTCCCGGGATCCCGGCCTGGAATCCCTTGGGATGTGTGTGGGCAGATCCAGGGATCCCAGCCTGGAATCCCTTGGGATGTGTGTGGGCAGATCCAGGGATCCCAGCCTGGAATCCCTTGGGATGTCTGTGGGCAGATCCAGGGATCCCACAGCCTGGAATCCCTTGGGATGTGTGTGGGCAGATCCAGGGATCCCACAGCCTGGAATCCCTTGGGATGTGTGTGGGCAGATCCGGGGATCCCAGGCTGGAATCCCTTGGGATGTGTGTGGGGCAGATCCAGGGATCCCGGCCTGGAATCCCTTGGGATGTGTGTGGGCAGATCCAGGGATCCCAGCCTTGAATCCCTTGGGATGTGTGTGGGGCAGATCCAGGGATCCCGGCCTGGAATCCCTTGGGATGTGTGTGGGCAGATCCAGGGATCCCACAGCCTGGAATCCCTTGGGATGTGTGTGGGCAGATCCAGGGATCCCAGCCGGGAATCCCTTGGGATGTGTGTGGGCAGATCCAGGGATCCCAGCCTGGAATCCTTGGGATGTGTGTGGGCAGATCCAGGGATCCCAGGCTCAAATCCTTGGGATGTGTGTGGGCATTCCCGGGATCCGGCCTGGAATCCCTTGGGATGTGTGTGGGCAGATCCAGGATCCCAGCCTGGAATCCCTTGGGATGTGTGTGGGCAGATCCAGGGATCCCAGGCTCAAATCCTTGGGATGTGTGTGGGCATTCCCGGGATCCCAGCCTGGAATCCCTTGGGATGTGTGTGGGCAGATCCCGGGATCCCAGCCTGGAATCCCTTGGGATGTGTGTGGGCAGATCCAGGGATCCAGCCTGGAATCCCTTGGGATGTGTGTTGGCAGATCCAGGGATCCCAGCCTGGAATCCCTTGGGATGTGTGTGGGCAGATCCAGGGATCCCAGCCTGGAATCCCTTGGGATGTGTGTGGGCAGATCCAGGGATGCCAGCCTGGAATCCCTGGGATGTGTGTGGGCATTCCCGGGATCCCAGGCTCAAATCCCTTGGGATGTGTGTGGGCAGATCCAGGGATCCCAGCCTGGAATCCCTTGGGATGTGTGTGGGCAGATCCAGGGATGCCAGCCTGGAATCCCTTGGGATGTGTGTGGGCAGATCCAGGGATGCCAGCCTGGAATCCCTTGGGATGTGTGTGGGCATTCCCGGCATCCCAGCCTGGAATCCCTTGGGATGTGTGTGGGCAGATCCATGGATCCCAGCCTGGAATCCCTTGGGATGTGTGTGGGCATTCCGGGATCCCAGCCTGGAATCCCTTGGGATGTGTGTGGGCAGATCCAGGGATCCCAGCCTGGAATCCCTTGGGATGTGTGTGGGCAGATCCAGGGATCCAGCCTGGAATCCCTTGGGATGTGTGTGGGCAGATCCAGGGATCCCAGCCTGGAATCCCTTGGGATGTGTGTGGGCATTCCCGGGATCCCGGCCTGGAATCCCTTGGGATGTGTGTGGGCAGATCCAGGGATCCCGGCCTGGAATCCCTTGGGATGTGTGTGGGCAGATCCAGGGATCCCGGCCTGGAATCCCTTGGGATGTGTGTGGGCATTCCCGGGATCCCAGCCTGGAATCCCTTGGGATGTGTGTGGGCATTCCCGGGATCCCAGCCTGGAATCCCTTGGGATGTGTGTGGGCAGATCCAGGGATCCCAGCCTGGAATCCCTTGGGATGTGTGTGGGCAGATCCAGGGATGCCAGCCTGGAATCCCTTGGGATGTGTGTGGGCAGATCCAGGGATCCCAGCCTGGAATCCCTTGGGATGTGTGTGGGCAGATCCAGGGATCCCAGCCTGGAATCCCTTGGGATGTGTGTGGGCATTCCCGGGATCCCAGCCTGGAATCCCTTGGGATGTGTGTGGGCAGATCCAGGAATCCCAGCCTGGAATCCCTTGGGATGTGTGTGGGCAGATCCAAGAATTCCAGCCTGGAATCCCTTGGGATGTGTGTGGGCAGATCCAGGGATCCCAGCCTGGAATCCCTTGGGATGTGTGTGGGCATTCCCGGCATCCCGGCCCTGCTCCCATCGGGATTCCCGGGATCCGATGCCTGGGGGTGGCTGAAGCCCCTCCCCGTGGGAGGAGCTCCCTGGGCACTGATTCCCTGCTCCCTTCCCGCCAGGAATGAACTCAACGACCACCTGGACACCATCGACTCCAACCTGGACAACCTGCAGACCATGCTGAGCACGCACGGCTTCAGCATGGACAGCGCCCTGCTGGACGTGAGTATTCCCGGCATCCCGGCATTTCCGGCATTCCGGGAGCTGGGACAGCCCCCCCCGGGGAAGCACCCACAGCCCCGAGCCCCCAGAGTCCGGGAAAAGCGTTTGGAAAAGGCTCTCAGGGAACACGGGAGGGATTTTGGGGCTCCCGGGGTTGGACTCGGATCCCCGGGGGGTCCCTTCCCGTCGGGATGTTCCGTGATTCCCCCCGGGGGGTCACGCTGGATCCCTGTTTTCCCTCTGATCCCCGTTTTTCCCTCGGCAGCTGTTCAGCCCTTCCATGACGGTTACGGACATGAACCTCCCCGACCTGGACAGCAGCTTGGCCAGCGTGAGTTCCCCCCATTCCCGGGGATTTTCCGGGCTCCCAGGGGGAGGGAGGTGGGATTCGGCAGGAACCGGGAGCCTCCGAGTGGGAATAACTGGATTATCCCGTCCCGGGAATCGGTGAAATCCCAGCCCCTGCTCCGGGAAGGGCCCTGGAGCCCGTGGTTCCCAAAAACCCCCTTTCCCCTTCCTCACCCCCTCAGCTTTTCCCGAGGAAGCTCCTTGGGTGGGAGTCACATCCCAATCCGGAGCCGCAGCCCTGGGATCAGCCGGATCCCGATGGCCGGAGAGCCCCGGAGGCTGTTCCCAAATCCCTGCTCTTCCCACGGAAACCCCAAAGGGATATTTTGGGGTGGGTTTTCCCCCCCGGTGCAGGACTGGAAACGTCCCAAAAGGTTTGGGAATCCAGGGAAAGCCGACCTGGATCCCTTGGCAGGATATCCCGGGATGCTCCTGGGAGGGATGTGAGGAAAGGGATGGAGCAGGGGCTTTTCCCTAAGGAAAACAACCCCCCCGAGATCCTTTGGGATCCCCTTCCCCGCTCGGGAACACACCTGGAATGTGGGTGCCAGTGCAGCTCCCAGCTGGGAATCCCGCGGGATAAGGGGTTGGGGGGATCTGGGAAAGGAGCAGGGAAGGGTCAGGAGATCCAGGAGGGATTGGTGGGATCTGGGGAAGGATCAGGGAAGGGTCAGGAGATCCAGGAGGGATTGGTGGGATCTGGGAAAGGATCAGGGAAGGGTCAGGAGATCCAGGAGGGATTGGTGGGATCTGGGGAAGGATCAGGGAAGGGTCAGGAGATCCAGGAGGGATTGGTGGGATCTGGGGAAGGAGCAGCGAAGGGTCAGGAGATCCAGGAGGGATTGGTGGGATCTGGGGAAGGAGCAGGGAAGGGTCAGGAGATCCAGGAGGGATTGGTGGGATCCAGGGAAGGGTCAGGAGATCCAGGAGGGATTGGTGGGATCTGGGAAAGGAGCAGGGAAGGGTCAGGAATTCCAGGAGGGATTGGTGGGATCTGGGAAAGGAGCAGGGAAGGGTCAGGAATTCCGGGAGGGATTGGTGGGATCTGGGGAAGGAGCAGGGAAGGGTCAGGAGATCCAGGAGGGATTGGTGGGATCCAGGGAAGGGTCAGGAGATCCAGGAGGGATTGGTGGGATCCAGGGAAGGGTCAGGAGATCCAGGAGGGATTGGTGGGATCTGGGGAAGGAGCAGGGAAGGGTCAGGAGATCCAGGAGGGATTGGTGGGATCCAAGGAAGGAGCAGGGAAGGGTCAGGAGATCCAGGAGGGATTGGTGGGATCCAGGGAAGGAGCAGGGAAGGGTCAGGAGATCCAGGAGGGATTGATGGGATCTGGAAAGGGTCAGGAGATCCAGGAGGGATTGGTGGGATCTGGGAAGGGTCAGGAGATCCAGGAGGGATTGATGGGATCTGGAAAGGGTCAGGAGATCCAGGAGGGATTGGTGGGATCCAGGGAAGGAGCAGGGAAGAGTCAGGAAATCCAGGAGGGATTGGTGGGATCTGGGGAAGGAGCAGGGAAGGGTCAGGAGATCCAGGAGGGATTGGTGGGATCTGGGGAAGGAGCAGGGAAGGGTCAGGAGATCCAGGAGGGATTGGTGGGATCTGGGAAGGGTCAGGAGATCCAGGAGGGATTGGTGGGATCTGGGAAAGGAGCAGCGAAGGGTCAGGAGATCCAGGAGGGATTGGTGGGATCCAGGGAAGGAGCAGGGAAGGGTCAGGAATTCCAGGAGGGATTGGTGGGAGCAGGGAAGGGTCAGGAGATCCAGGAGGGATTGGTGGGATCTGGGGAAGGAGCAAGGAAGGGTCAGGAATTCCAGGAGGGATTGGTGGGATTCAGGGAAGGGTCAGGAGATCCAGGAGGGATTGGTGGGATCCAGGGAAGGAATGTATAAAGATATTAATTAATTAAACTCCTGCAGATCCAGGATCTCCTCTCGGCTCAGGAGCAGCAGAAACCCACGGAGACAGAGGCGGGAACGGCGGATACAGGTACCAAAAACTGGGATTGGGGAAGGGGCAGAGACTCCCTGATCCCAAAAACTGGGATTGGGGAGGGGGCAGAGACTCCCTGATCCCAAAAACCGGGATTGGGGAAGGGGCAGAGACTCCCTGATCCCAAAAACCGGGATTGGGGAAGGGGCAGAGACTCCCTGATCCCAAAAACCGGGACTGGGGAGGGGCAGAGACTCCCTGATCCCAAAAACTGGGATTGAGGAGGGGGCAGAGACTCCCTGATCCCAAAAACAGGGATTGGGGAGGGGCAGAGACTCCCTGATCCCAAAAAACTGGGATTGGGGAGGGGGCAGAGACTCCCTGATCCCAAAAACCGGGATTGGGGAGGGGCAGAGACTCCCTGATCCCAAAAACCGGGATTGGGGAGGGGACAGAGCCATTCCTGATCCCAAAAACCGGGATTGGGGAGGGGGCAGAGACTCCCTGATCCCAAAAACAGGGATTGGGGAGGGGCAGAGACTCCCTGATCCCAAAAAACTGGGATTGGGGAGGGGGCAGAGACTCCCTGATCCCAAAAACCGGGATTGGGGAGGGGCAGAGACTCCCTGATCCCAAAAACCGGGATTGGGGAGGGGACAGAGCCATTCCTGATCCCAAAAACCGGGATTGGGGAGGGGCAGAGACTCCCTGATCCCAAAAACCGGGATTGGGGAAGGGGCAGAGACTCCCTGATCCCAAAAACTGGGGTTGTTATTCAGTCCCTAATGGGAATTGTTATTCCATCCCTAAAAATGGGAATTGTTATTCGGTCCCCATGGGAATTGTTATTCCATCCCTAAAAATGGGAGTTGTTATTCCATCCCCAAAGGGAATTGTTATTCCATCCCTAAAAATGGGAGTTGTTATTCCATCCCCCATGGGAATTGTTATTCCATCCCCAATGGGAATTGTTATTCCATCCCCAATGGGAATTGTTATTCCATCCCTAAAAATGGGAGTTGTTATTCCATCCCCAATGGGAATTATTATTCCATCCCTAAAAATGGGAGTTGTTATTCCATCCCCAATGGGAATTGTTATTCCATCCCCAATGGGAATTGTTATTCCATCCCTAAAAATGGGAATTGTTATTCCATCCCCAATGGGAATTGTTATTCCATCCCTAAAAATGGGAATTGTTATTCCATCCTTAAAATGGGAATTGTTATTCCATCCCTAAAAATGGGAATGAGGAGGGAGCCTGGAGCACCTCAGTGGGGCCCTGGCAGGAACTGAACCCTGGAATTCCAGGAATGTGGTGGCTGCCCCATCCCGGGAGTGTCCCGGGCCAGGGGAAGGTGTCCCTGCCCAGGGGGTGGCACTGGGGGGGCTTTAGGGTCCCTTCAACCCAACCCATCCTGGGATTCCTCTTCCTGCTGCTGGGCTGGTTCCTTCTTCCATCCCAGATCCCCCCAGCCCATCCCAGATCCCCCCAGTCCATCCCAGATCCCCCCAGCCCATCCCAGATCCCCCCAGTCCATCCCAGATCCCCCCAGTCCATCCCAGATCCCCCCAGTCCATCCCAGATCCCCCAGTCCATCTCAGATCCCGTCTGTCCATCCCAGATCCCCCCAATCCATCCCAGATCCCCTCTGTCCCTCCCAGATCCCCCCCAGTCCACCCCAGATCCCCCCAGTCCATCCCAGATCCCCCCAGTCCATCCCAGATCCCCCCAGTCCATCCCAGTGCTCCCACAGGCCCATCCCATACCCCCCCTGCCCATCCCAGTGTCTCCACATGTCCCCTCTCTATTCCCAGGAAGCAGCTGGTTCACTGTCCATCCCAGATCCCCCCAGTCCATCCCAGTGCTCCCACAGGCCCTGTTCCCAGGGAAGCAGCCGGTTCCCTGCCCATCCCAGATCCCCCCAGTCTATCCCAGATCCCCCCAGTCCATCCCAGATCCCCTCTGTCCATCCCAGATCCCCCCCAGTCCACCCCAGATCCCCCCAGTCCATCCCAGATCCCCCCAGTCCATCCCAGTGCTCCCACCATGCCCATCCCATACCCCCCCTGCCCATCCCAGTGTCTTCACATGTCCCCCTCTCTATTCCTGGGAAGCAGCCGGTTCCCTGCCCATCCCAGATCCCCCCAGTCCATCCCAGATCCCCCCAGTCCACCCCAGATCCCCTCTGTCCATCCCAGATCCCCCCAGTCCATCCCAGATCCCCCCAGTCCATCCCAGATCCCCCCAGTCCATCCCAGATCCCCTCTGTCCCTCCCAGATCCCCCCAGTCCATCCCAGATCCCCTCTGTCCCTCCCAGATCCCCCCAGTCCATCCCAGATCCCCCAGTCCATCCCAGATCCCCCCAGTCCATCCCAGACCCCCACCATGTTCCCCCTCCATATTCCCAGGAAGCAGCCAGTTCCCTGCCCACCATGTGACCCCTTTGTATTCCCAGGAAGCAGCCAGTTCCCTGCCCATGTTCCCCCTCCATATTCCCGGGAAGCAGCTGGTCCCCTGCCCACGTGCCCCTTGGTATTCCCAGGAAGCAGACAGTTCCCTGCCCATCTTCCCCCTCGGTATTCCCGGGAAGCAGCCAGTTCCTTGCCCACCCCAGCCCCCCTCTGCCCATTCCAGGTGCCCCCCACCCACCCCAGCCCGATCCCCTCTGTATCCCAGGGAAGCAGCCGGTTCCCTGCCCACCCCAGCCCGACCCCCTCGGTATTCCCAGGAAGCAGCCAGTTCCTTGCCCACCCCAGCCCCCCTCTGCCCATTCCAGGTGCCCCCCGCCCACCCCAGCCCGACCCCCTCGGTATTCCCGGGAAGCAGCCAGTTCCTTGCCCACCCCAGCCCCCCCTCTGCCCGTTCCAGGTGCCCCCCGCCCACCCCAGCCCCATCTCCTCGGTATTCCCGGGAAGCAGCCAGTTCCTTGCCCACCCCAGCCCCCCTCTGCCCGTTCCAGGTGCCCCCCGCCCACCCCAGCCCGATCCCCTCGGTATTCCAGGGAAGCAGCCAGTTCCCCACCCACCCCAGCCCGACCCCCTCGGTATTCCCGGGAAGCAGCCGGTTCTTTGCCCATCCCAGCCCCCCTCTGCCCATTCCAGGTGCCCCCTGCCCGATCCCCTCGGTATTCCCGGGAAGCAGTCAGTTCCTTGCCCAGCCCAGCCCGATCCCCTTGGTATTCCCGGGAAGCAGCCTGTTCCCAGCCCATGTCCCCCTCGGTATTCCTGGGAAGCAGCCGGTTCCCTGCCCACCCCAGCCCCCCCTCTGCCCATTCCAGGTGCCCCCTGCCCACCCCACCACTTCCCCCCTCGGTATTCCCGGGAAGCAGCCTGTTCCCTGCCCACCCCAGCCCCCCCTCTGCCCGTTCCAGGTGCCCCCCACCCACCCCAGCCCGATCCCCTCTGTATTCCCGGGAAGCAGCCGGTTCACTGCCCACCCCAGCCCCCTCTGCCCGTTCCAGGTGCCCCCCGCCCACCCCAGCCCGATCCCCTCGGTATTCCCGGGAAGCAGCCGGTTCACTGCCCACCCCAGCCCGACCCCCTCGGTATTCCCGGGAAGCAGCCGGTTCCTTGCCCACCCCAGCCCCCCCTCTGCCCGTTCCAGGTGCCCCCCGCCCACCCCAGCCCCATCCCCTCTGTATTCCTGGGAAGCAGCCGGTTCCCTGCCCACCCCAGCCCCCCCTCTGCCCGTTCCAGGTGCCCCCCGCCCACCCCAGCCCGACCCCCTCGGTATCCCAGGGAATCAGCCGGTTCCTTGCCCACCCCAGCCCCCCCTCTGCCCGTTCCAGGTGCCCCCCGCCCACCCCAGCCCGATCCCCTCGGTATTCCAGGGAAGCAGCTGGTTCACTACACGGCTCAGCCACTGTTCCTGGTGGACTCGAGCGCCGTGGACGTGGCCGGGGGGGAGCTGCCCATCTTCTTCGAGCTGGGCGAGGGGCCCTTCTGCCCCGACGGGGCCGAGTACCCCGAGGAGCCCCCCGGCTCCCTCCTGGCCGGCCCCGAGCCCCGCGCCAGGGACCCCGGCGTGTCCTAAGGCCGGCAGGGACAGCAGACCAGGAGGAGGAGGAGGAGGAGGAGGAGGAGGAGGAGGCACTGAAGGGAAGCTCCCGCTCGGCACAGACGCCGGAGCCGCGCCCGCTCCCGCCGGGAGGGTCGTTGTGTGTGTGCTTATGAGGTGTCCCCGACCCGCTTCAGCCCCCGCCACGGGCATGGGGGGCACCGGGACAGCCCCCCCACGGTACCGGGACAGCCCCCACCCAGCACCGGGATAGCCCCCCTTGGCACCGGGATAGCCCCCCTTGGCACCGGGATAGCCCCCACCCAGCACCGGGATAGCCCCCCTGGCACCGGGATAGCCCCCCTTGGCACCGGGATAGCCCCCACCCAGCACCGGGATAGACCCCCTTGGCACCGGGACAGCCCCTCCACGGTACCGGGACAGCCCCCCATGGTACCGGGACAGCCCCCCCAACACCGGGATAGCCCCCACCCAGCACCGGGATAGCCCCCCCAACACCGGGATAGCCCCTCCTTGGCACTGGGATAGCCCCCCTTGGCACCGGGACAGCCCCCCTTGGCACCGGGACAGCCCCCACCCAGCACCGGGACAGCCCCCCCAACACCGGGACAGTCCCCCCTGGCACCGGGACAGCCCCCCCAAAACTGGGACAGGCCCCCCAACACCGGGACAGGCCCCCCCCCACGGTACCGGGACAACCCCCCTTGGCACCGGGATAGCCCCCACCCAGCACCGGGATAGCCCCCCTGGCACCGGGACAGCCCCCCCTTGGCACCGGGACAGCCTCCCCAAAACTGGGATAGCCCCCCTTGGCACCGGGACAGCCCCCACCCAGCACCGGGACAGCCCCCCCAACACCGGGACAGTCCCCTCAAAACTGGGATAGCCCCCCTTGGCACCGGGATAGCCCCCACCCAGCACCGGGACAGCCCCCCATGGCACTGGGACAGCCCCCCCGACACCGGGACAGCCCCCCATGGCACTGGGACAGCCCCCCTGGCACTGGGATAGCCCCCCCGGCGCTGGGACAGCCCCCACCCAGCACCGGGACAGCCCCCCCTGGGACCGGGACAGGCCCCCCCAACACCGGGACAGCCCCCCTTGGCACCGGGACAGCCCCCCAACACCGGGACAGCCCCCACCCAGCACCGGGATAGCCCCCCCAACACTGGGATAGCACCCCTGACACCAGGATAGCCCCCCATGGCACTGGGATAGCCCCCCCGACACAGGGACAGCCCCCCCACGGTAGCGGGACAGCCCCCACCCAGCACCGGGATAGCCCCCCTTGGCACAGGGATAGCCCCCCCAACACTGGGATAGCCCCCCATGGCACTGGGATAGCCCCCCCCAACACCAGGACAGCCCCCCCCAACACCAGGACAGCCCCCCCAGCACCGGGACAGTCCCCCAGGACATCGGGCATGGAATGGGGAGCCGGGGGACCGGGGGAGCAGAAGGGGGGTCTGCCCGGGAATGGGGTGCAGGATGGGGGGCTGTGCCCAGGGAAGGGGTCCCCCCTGGTCCCTGTGCCCCCCTTGCCCCCGGGGAGCCACATCCGGGGGGGTTTAAAGGAAATAAACGTTTGTGGATGTGGCGCCGGCGGGAGGGGCCGGGTGTGATCTCTGCCGGGACCCCACGGCACCCCAAACCCTGGGGGGACCCCAAACCCCGGGGGGATCCCAAACCCCGGGGGGACCCCAAAACCCCGTGGGGACCCCAAACCCTGAGGGGACCCCAAACCCTGAGGGGATCCCGGAACCCCGGGGGGACCCCAAACCCTGAGGAGACCCTGGAACCCCGTGGGGACCCCAAACCCCGGGGGGACCCCAAACCCTGGGGGGACCCCATAACCCCGGGGGGACCCCACCCTGAGGGGACCCCAAACCCTGAGGAGACCCTGGAACCCCGGGGGGACCCCAAGCCCTGAGGGGACCCCAAACCCTGGGGGGACCCCAGAACCCCGTGGGGATCCCAAACCCTGAGGGGACCTCACACCCTGGGGGGACCCCAAAACCCCAACCCACCCTAACCCAAAACCCTGAGGGGACCCCAAACCCCGGGGGGACCCCAGAACCCCGGGGGGACCCCAAACCCTGAGGGGACCCCGGAACCCCGTGGGGACCCCAAACCCTGGGGGGACCCCAGAACCCCGTGGGGATCCCAAACCCTGGGGGGACCCCAGAACCCCGGGGGGACCCCAAACCCTGAGGGGACCTCACACCCTGAGGGGACCCCAAACCCTGGGGGGACCCCAAAACCCCAACCCACCCTAACCCAAAACCCTGAGGGGACCCTGAAACACCACAGGGGCTGCAAAACCCACACACGAGTCCCTGAAGCCCCCACAGGACCACCAAAGTCCCGCTGTGCCCCAAAGCCCAGCAGCACCCCAAAACCTCACAGCACCCCCAAAACCTCACAGGACCCCAAAACCCCAGGGGGCCCCAAAACCCCAGGAGGCCCCAAAAACCCCACAGGCCCCTGGAGCTCTGTGGGCCCCCAAAGCCCCACAGCACCCAGACTCCCAGAGGTGTCCCCAAAACCTGGCAGGCAGCACCCCAGAGCCCCGTGGTGCCCTGAAACACGGTGCCCACCGACCAAAACCCCCCTGGTACCCTGGAGTTCTGCGGCACCCCAAAGCCCAGCAGGACCCCAAACGCCCCGGTGCCCCCCAAATCCCAGCAGTGCCCCAAAACCCACCGGCATCCCAAAAAACGGTGCCCCCACACCCCGGGGCACCCCAAAACCCATTGGCACCCCAAAAAAACCAGTGGTCCCCCAGCACCCCAGGGCACCCCAAACCCCACTGGTGCCCCAGCACCCCAGGGCACCCCAAAACCCCCCCCGGTGCCCCCACACCCGCCCTGAGCTCCTCGTTTTCATTTCCCGCTCCGTGTGTTCCCGTTTTCCCGTCGGCTCCTTCCCCCACCCCCCCCCCCGGCTCCGCAGTGGAATTTGTACATTATTGACCTTGGGATTGTGAATAGCAAAAAAAAAAAAACTGTATTTTGAATTTTTACATGAGAGAAGAACCCACTTCTGTCTATATATATATAAATATCTGGCTCTATACATACAAATATATATAAAACAGCTGCTCTGGCACCTCCTGCCTGTTTCTCTGCTCCGAAGGCGCCGGGGTTGGGAATCGTTTTTCGGGAAGCGGGGTTGGGATCGAAGCCTGGGAGCTGCCCTTGGATGCGCCTGTGCCGCGGGGGGGAGGATCCCACACCCTGGGTGCTGTGGAATCCCGGCGGGAATCCCAGGAGGAGCCTCCCGGGATGCTCCGGAGGTGCTGGAGGGGGAGGACGCCGAGCTCGCCCGAGTTTTGGGGTTTGGAGGAACAATAAATGGTCCTTTTTGTCGCGTTTGGGAGGTCCCTCCGTCCCGCTCCGGGGTGGTGGCACGTCCTGCTCCCGTCGGGATCCTGCTCCCGTCGGGATGCTGCTCCCGTCGGGGTCCTGCTCCCATGGAGATCCTGCCCCGTCAGGATCCTGCTCCCAATGAGATCCTGCTCCCATTGAAATCCTGCTCCCGTCGGGATCCTGCTCCCATTGAGATCCTGCTCCTGTCGGGATCCTGCTCCCATTGAGATCCTGCTCCCGTCGGGATCCTGCTCCCATTGAGATCCTGCTCCCATCGGGATCCTGCTCCTATCGGGATGCTGCTCCCGTCAGGATCCTGCTCCTATCGGGATGCTGCTCCCGTCAGGATCCTGCTCCTATCGGGATGCTGCTCCCGTCGGGATCCTGCTCCCATTGAGATCCTGCTCCCATCGGGATCCTGCTCCCTCAGGATCCTGCTCCCGTCGGGATCCTGCTCCCATGGAGATCCTGCTCCCGTCGGGATCCTGCTCCCTCAGGATCCTGCTCCTGTCGGGATCCTGCTCCCATTGAGATCCTGCTCCCGTCGGGGTCCTGCTCCCGTCGGGATCCTGCTCCCATTGAGATCCTGCTCCTGTCGGGATCCTGCTCCCATTGAGATCCTGCTCCCATTGAGATCCTGCTCCCATTGAGATCCTGCTCCCATCGGGGTCCTGCTCCCGTCGGGATCCTGCTCCCATCGAGATCCTGCTCCCATCGAGATCCTGCTCCCATCGGGATCCTGCTCCTGTCGGGATCCTGCTCCCGTCGGGATCCTGCTCCTGTCGGGATCCTGCTCCCATTGAGATCCTGCTCCCGTCGGGATCCTGCTCCCGTCGGGATCCTGCTCCCATTGAGATCCTGCTCCCGTCGGGATCCTGCTCCCGTCGGGATCCGTCCCCGCGCTCCAGGGGGGATGTCGGGAGGAGCCACCTCCGTGTCCCAGGAACAGCGGCGTCCAGGGACATCCCGTCCAGGGGCTGTTCCAGCGGGATCCACCACGAGCTCACCCTTCCCGAGGCCCTGCCGGGCCCCAATCTCATCCCAGCTCCTGCTCTGACCCCATCCCAGCTCCTGCCCTTCCCGAGGCCGTGCCGGGCCCCAATCTCATCCCAGCTCCTGCCCTGACCCCATCCCAGCTCCTGCCCTTCCCGAGGCTGTGCCAGGCCCTGACCCATCCCAGCTCCTGCCCTGACCCCATCCCAGCTCCTGCCCTTCCGAGGCGTGCCAGGCCCTGACCCATCCCAGCTCCTGCCCTGATCCCATCCCATCTCCTGCCCTTCCCGAGGCCCTGCCGGGCCCCGACCCCATCCCAGCTCCTGCTCTGACCCCATCCCAGCTCCTGCCCTTCCCGAGGCTGTGCCAAACCCTGACCCCATCCCAGCTCCTGTCCTGACCCCATCCCAGCTCCTGCCCCGACCCCATCCCAGCTCCTGCCCCGACCCATCCCAGCTCCTGCCCTTCCCGAGGCTGTGCCAGGCCCCAATCTCATCCCAGTTCCTACCCTTCCCGAGGCTGTGCCAAACCCTGACCCCATCCCAGCTCCTGTCCTGACCCCATCCCAGCTCCTGCCCCGACCCCATCCCGGCTCCTGCCCTGACCCCATCCCAGCTCCTGCCCTGACCCCATCCCAGCTCCTGCCCTGTCCTTATCCAGCTCCTGCCCTGTCCTTATCCAGTTCCTGCCCTCCCCGAGGCCATGCTGGGCCCCGACCCCATCCCAGCTCCTGCCCCGACCCCATCCCAGCTCCTGCCCCGACCCCATCCCAGCTCCTGCCCTGACCCCATCCCAGCTCCTGCCCTGACCCCATCCCAGCTCCTGCCCTTCCCGAGGCCGTGCCGGGCCCTGACCCCATCCCAGCTCCTGCCCTTCCCGAGGCCATGCCAGGCCCTGCCCTCACCCCACATTCCGTGTCTGGGGTGGGCTGGAGCTGCCCCAGCCCTGGAAATGTCCGAGGCCAGGCTGGATCACCCTGGGATAGCGGAGGGTGTCCCTGCCCGTGGAAGTGGGGTTGGAATGAGATGATCTCCGAGGTCCCTCCCCCCCAAAACACCCCGGGAGTCTCTAATTAGCCCCGGGGGGGGTAACGAAGCAATCAGGGGGTGCTGGGTGAGGGTGTGGCTGCCGAGCTGTGGGGTGGGGCTCCACCGAGGTGAGGAGGAGGAGGAGGGATGAGGGAATAGCAGGAAACCCCCCGAATGTTGAGAAGACCCTCAGAACCACGGAATTCCTGCGGGCTGGGGGGGGGAACGCTTCCCCCAAGGAGCTGCCCGGGGGTGTCCCGAGGGATCTGAGCCCCGGGGAGGGGGGTGTGGGGGGCAGGATTTGGCAGCTGGAGCTGAGGACGGACAAGCTCAGCTCGGGCAACGGGGCTCCCGCGGTGTTTGACTCCCGGCCCCGCGGGTGGATCCAGCCCCGGGGATGCCCGAGGTGAGGCCTCCCCGCCCTCTCCAGCCCTGGAATCTCCAGCCCTGGAATCTCCAGCCCTGGAATCTCCAGCCCTGGAATCTCCAGCCCTGGAATCTCCAGCCCTGGAATCTCCGGGGTGTCCCGCGTGTTTTTCCGGTGGGATCAGCTCCCGGTGGGGGCCTCGGGCAGCTCCCGGAGCTGCTGCCACGGGTTGGGGGGGGGTCCGTGGGCACTCGGGGCTCGGGGGGGTCCCCGCCTGGTGTCCCGGTGAGGGACCTGCCGAGGGCACCGGAGCCCCCCCGGGACCCCCCGCCCGGGAGCTGGAGCTGGGATGGGGGGGGGGGGACAGGGACCCTCGCGCTGCCCCCCCGGGAGAGGGTCCCGCGGGGAAATGGGGCTGCGGGCAGCAGTGACCCCCCCCCCCTCCCCGAGCCCCCCGCAGGGCACAGGATCCCGGGATTCCCGGGGGGACGGGGGGGGCACTTTCCCGGTGCCGGGAGCGGACCCCCATGGGGACCCCCAGTTAAGCCCCGAGGCAGCTCAGGAGCTTCGGGGGGGGTGTCCCCGTGCGCGGGGGGGTCTCCTCGCTCACCTCCATCCCCGATGTTGGGGGTCATCCCCCCGCGCCCCCCCCAGGTCCCTGCAAGTGCTGGATAACGGCTGCGGGAATTCCCGCTGGATTCCGGCGCGGGAGGGGGCGGGAGAACACCGGGAATGAGGGGGGGGGGTCGCGGCGGGTGGGAGTGAGATGGGAGGGGGGGGGGACAGTTGTTGGGGGCCGCGATGGAGAAGCCGCGGTGCCCCCCCGGGCTGGGGAGGGGGATGGAGGAGCCGCAGTTTTTTCCCGGGATGGATCCGTGGGGAGCCCCGCGATGGTGGCGGGGGGGCCGCCCCCGGGTGCCCCCCACCCACCGTCCTCTGGCCGGAGACCCCCCCGCCCCACCCCGGGGGGGCCGTTACCCCCCCTGCACCCCCTGGACGCCCCCGGTTGTCGGCTGGGGGGTCCAGGCCCCCCCCATTCCTCCTCACACCACGTTCTGCTGCAGGGACTTTATTGGGGGGGTCCCGGGGGTTCGCGGGAGGTCCCGGGGGCACGTGAGGGGGTCCGGCCACCCCCACAGCCCCCGCCCCGGCAGCCCCCGCTGCCCAGAGCTCTGAGCCCCCCCAGGGACCCCCCCCCGGGGTCCGGGGGAGCCGAACCCCCCCCCGGGGAGGGGATCACCCCAACGCGGGGGGCTGGAGGGGCCGCGGGGGTCGCGGGGGGGACTCCAGGGCACGGAGGGACACGGGGGGGTGGGGGTGGGCAGCAGGAAAGCTCTGGAAGTTCGGGGGTCCCGGGGGCGGCTCCGTCGGGGCTCGGCCGGGTCAGATCCCTGGGGAGGGAGGGACGGGCGGTGTCACCCCCCGTGTGCCCGGGGGGGGGCACGTGCCATCCCCCGACCCCGGCTGTGACCCCACCGTGCCACCCCCGACCCCGGCTGTGACCCCACAGCCCCCCCGTGTCCCCAGCAGTGACCCCACTGTGTGACCCCCATCTCCAGCAGTGACCCCACCATGTCACCCCCATCCCCAACGGTGACCCCACTGTGTCACTGTGTCACCCCCATCCCCAGCAGTGACCCCACAGTCCCACCCCATGTCACTCGTGTCCCCAGCAGTGACCCCACTGTGTCACCATGTCACCCTCGTCCCCAACAGTGACCCCACTGTGTCACCGTGTCACCCGTGTCCCCAGCAGTGACCCCACTGTCCGACCCCATGCACCCCCATCCCCAGCAGTGACCCCACAGTCCCACCCTGTGTCACTCGTGTCCCCAGCAGTGACCCCACAGTCCCACCCCGTGTCACCCGTGTCCCCAGCAGTGACCCCACCGTGTCACCCCCATCCCCAGCAGTGACCCCCCCGTGTCACCCCCGTCCCCAGTAGTGACCCCACCGTGCCACCCCCATCCCCAACAGTGACCCCACCGTGTCACCCCCATCCCCAGCAGTGACCCCACTGTGTCACCATGTCACCCCCGTCCCCAGCAGTGACCCCACAGCCCCCCCGTGTCCCCAGCAGTGACCCCACTGTGTCACCATGTCACCCCCATCCCCAGCAGTGACCCCACAGTCCCCCCCGTGTCACCCTGGTCCCCAGTAGTGATCCCACCGTGTCACCCCCATCCCCAGCAGTGACCCCACAGTCTCCCCCGTGTCACCCCCATCCCCAGCAGTGACCCCACTGTGTCACCATGTCACCCCTATCCCCAGCAGTGACCCCACTGTGTCACCATGTCACCCCTATCCCCAGCAGTGACCCCCACTGTGTCACCATGTCACCCCCCATCCCCAGCAGTGACCCCACTGTGTCACCCCGTGTCCCCAGCAGTGACCCCACAGCCCCCCCCGTGTCCCCCGTCTCCCGGCAGCCACACCCCGTCATTCCCACGGTGTCACCCCCGTCCCCAGGAGCCCCCTCCCCCCCCACCCCGTGTCACCCCCTCCCCGGAGGTTCCCCCCGTCCCCCCCGTGTCCCCCCCGTCCCCACGGTCACCTTGGGACGCCAGGGCCTCCTCCGAGTCCACGTCGTGCTCCGCGCCTGGGGGCGAGGGGAGATGGGGCTGGGGGAACGGGGCACCCCCCCGGCCGAGGGGCACCCCCCGCTAATGGGGCACCCCCGGCCGAGGGGCACCCCCCGCTAATGGGGCACCCCCCGCTAATGGGGCATCCCCCGCTAATGGGGCACCCCCGTCCATGGGGCACCCCCCGTTAATGGGGCACCCCCACCCGAGGGGCACCCCCCGCTAATGGGGCACCCCCGGCCGAGGGGCTCCCCCCGCTAATGGGGCACCCCCAATCAAGGGGCACCCCCCGCTAATGGGGCACCCCCCGCTAATGGGGCACCCCCCGTTAATGGGGCACCCCCCGTCCATGGGGTACCCCCGTCCATGGGGCACCCCCCGCTAATGGGGCACCCCCGGCCGAGGGGCACCCCCCGCTTATGGGGCACCCCCGCTAATGGGGCACCCCCCGCTAATGGGGCACCCCCCGTCCAAGGGGCACCCCCCGTCCATGGGGCACCCCCGTCCATGGGGCACCCCCCGCTAACGGGGCACCCCTTCCAAGGGGTACCCCCCGCTAATGGGGCACCCCCATCTCAAGGGGCACCCCCATCTCAAGGGGCACCCCGGTTTATGGGGCACAGCCCGGGGGTCTCACCCTCCTCCGACTCGTTGGACTGGGATGGCACATCCAGGATGGGACCTGCGGGGGGGGGCAGAGCTCGAGGGCAGCGTAGAGGGGGGACGGAGAGGGGATCCCCGGCACCCACCGCCCCAGGGACCCCCACTCAGGCACCCACCGCCCCCGGGACCCCCGGCACCCACCGCCCCGGGGACCCCCACCCAGGCACCCACTGCCCTGGGGACCCCCGGCACCCACAGCCCCCGAGACCCCCACCCCGGTATCCACCGCCCCCGGGACCCCCGGCACCCACCGCCCCAGGAACCCCCACCCCGGCATCCACCGCCCCAGGGACCCCCCCCCGGCATCCACTGCCCCAGGGACCCCCGGCACCCACCGCCCCCGGGACCCCCACCCCGGCACCCACTGCCCCAGGGACCCCCCCCCCGGCACCCCCCGCCCCCGGGACCCCTCCACGCCCCCGGACCCACCACCCCGGGGACACCCCCCCCACCCCCCCAGGATCCTCCCCCGCGGGGGGCCCTGACACCCACAACACTGGGGACCCCCACCCCGGCACCCACCGCCCCATGGACCCCCGGCTGCACCCCGGGGACCCCCCACCCTGTCCTCCCTCACCCCAGGCCCCCCCCAGCCCCCACCACCCCATGGCCCCCCAGCGGCACCCCGGGGACCCCCCACCCTGTCCTCCCCTATCCCAGAGCCCCCCCCCCAGCACCCACTACTCCAGGGACCCCCCACCCTGTCCCCCCTTATCCCAGAGTCCCCCCCCAGCACCCACTACTCCAGGGACCCCCCACCCTGTCCCCCCCATCCCAGAGCCCCCCCCCAGCGCCCACTACTCCAGGGACCCCCCACCCTGTCCCTCCCCACCCCAGAGCTCCCCCCCAGCACCCACCACCCCATGGCCCCCCGGCTGCACCCCCCGGACCCCCCACCCTGTCCCCCCCCTACCCCAGACCCCCCCCTCAGCACCCACTACTCCAGGGACCCCCCACCCCGTCCCCCCCTACCCCAGAGCCCCCCCCCAGCGCCCACCTCCTCGGGCCCCCCCTGTGAGGGCGTCTGCGCTGAGGGAGCCGCTGTCGAGCCCGTCGGGGCCGGAGTCGCTGCCCGGGGACTCTGCGGGGACCCCCGCGGACCCCCCGGGGACCCCCGCGGACCCCGGGAAGGGCCCCGAGGTCAGGCCTGGGGACGGGGGGGGGGCCCGCTGGGGTCACGGGGTCACAGAGTGCGGGGGGGGGCACGGGGGACCCCAGGAGGGTGGCCGTGCCCGTGCTGGGGAGGGGTCCCTGTGCCCGGGGCAAGGGGTCCGTGCCCAGGTTGGGGGGTCCCCATTCAATGGGGAGGGGGTCCATGCCCTTGTTGGGGGGGCCATGCCCTTGTTGGGGGGGCCATGCCCGTGCTGGGGGTTGTGCCCACTGGTGGGGGCCGTGCCCGTGCTGGGGGTCTGTGCCCACATTTGGGGGTCCAAGCCCATGTTGGGGGGTCTATGCCCACGTCAGGGGTTCTCATGCCCACATTAGGGGGTCCATGCCCATGTTGGGGGGTCCCTGTGCCCATGCTGGGGGGTCCATGTTGTGGGGGGTCCCTGTGCCCATGTCAGAGGTTCTCATGCCCACATTAGGGGGCCCATGCCCACGTCGGGGGGTCCCTGTGCCCATGCTGGGGGGTCCATGCCCATGTCAGGGGTTCTCATGCCCGCATTAGGGGGTCCATGCCCATGTTGGGGGGTCCCTGTGACCATGCTGGGGCGTCCATGCCCACGCTGGGGGGTCCACGCCCACGCTGGGGGGTCCGTACCCCCGTGTCCCCCCCGTGCCATTCCCAGCCCTACCTCTGCCCGGGCGCTGTGCCGAGGTGGTGAGATCACCTGGGGGGGCACAGGGGGGTCAGGGGGTGCCGGGGGGGGCACAGAGCCCCCGGGGTGCCATCGGGGGGGGTCCCACCGCCCCCGCCCCCCCCCCCACTCACTCTCTCCCGACGCCTCCAGCTTGGCGGGACTGACGGGCTCTGCAAGGGACGGGGGGGGGGACGCGTCACCCCGGGGTGCCCCCCGTGCCCCCCACGGCCACCCCCGGGGGTGGGTGGGGGAAACTGAGGCACGGGAGGGGGGGGGAGGGAGGTCCCGGGGGTCCCACCCCGTACCTGGGGTCTGTCCTTCCGCCGACACCGCCACGTCCAGGGGGCCCGAGGGCTCTGAGGGGACACGGGGGGTGACACGGGCCGGGGGGGGGGGGGCACTACCCGGCCGCCGCTGCCCCGGGGGGGACACGGCCGGACCCCCCGCCTGCAGCCAGGGAGGGACCCCCCCCTGCGCTGGGCTCGAGGTGCCCCCACCCTCCCCTGAGACCCCCAAACCCGCCCCCCGTCCCCCCCTCACCATCGGCCGTGACGGCGGCCAGGACCAGGAGGGCGACCATGGCCAGCGCCGGGACCCTGCGGGGAGACGCCGAGTTTGGGGACCCCCGAGACCCCCAAACCCCCCCCAGTGTCCCCCGGGCCCCCCCAGCCCCTTCCCGGGGACCCCCAAACACCCCCCAGTGCTCCCAGTGTCCCCCGGGCCCCCCAGCCCCTTCCTGGGGACCCCCAAACACCCCCCAGTGCTCCCAGTGTCCCCGGGCCCCCCAGCCCCTTCCCGGGGACCCCCAAACACCCCCCAGTGCTCCCAGTGTCCCCCGGGCCCCCCAGCCCCTTCCTGGGGACCCCCAAACACCCCCCAGTGCTCCCGGTGTCCCCCGGGCCCCCCAGCCCCTTCCTGGGGACCCCCAAACACCCCCCAGTACTCCCAGTGTCCCCCGGGCTCCCCCAGCCCCTTCCTGGGGACCCCCGATCCCCCCAAAACCCCACAGTGCTCTCGGTCCCTTCCCCGCCCCCCCGGCACCCCCAGCCCTGGGGTCGCTGCTGTCCCCTCTGTCCCGGGGGTCCCCTCTGTCCCCGTTGTCCCCTCTGTCCCGGGGGTCCCCTCTGTCCCGGGGGTCCCCTCTCTCTCTGCTGTCCCGGGGGTCTCTGCTGTCCCTTGGTCCTTGGGGGTCTCTGCCATTCCCGCTGTCGCCTCTGTTCCGGGGATCCAATCTGTTCCCGACATTCCCTCTCTCCCCGTTATCTTGGGGGTCCCTGGGGTCCCCTCTGTCCCCGGGTCCCCTCTGTCCTGGGGGTCTCTGTTGTCCTGGGGGTCCCTGGGGTCCCCTCTCTCTCTAAGGTCCCCTCTGTCCCCGCTGTCCCCTCCATCCCCTCTATCCCCTCTGTCTCCTCTGTCCCCGCTGTCCCGGAGGTCCCCCCTGTCCTCTCTGTCCCCTCTGTTCCCGTGTCCCCGCTGTCCCGGGGGTCCTCTGTACCCCCTGTATCCCCTCTGTCCCCGCTGTCCCGGGGGTCCCCTTTATCTCCTCTATCCCCTCTGTCCCCGTGTCCCGGGGGTCCCCTGTATCCCCTGTATCCCCTGTATCCCCTCTGTCCCCGTGTCCCGAGGGTCCCCTGTATCCCCCTGTATCCCCCTGTATCCCCTGTATCCCCTGTATCCCCTGTATCCCCTCTGTCCCCGCTGTCCCGGGGGTCCCCTGTATCCCCGCTGTCCCCTGTATCCCCTGTATCCCCTCTATCCCCCTGTATCCCCTCTGTCCCCGCTGTCCCGGGGGTCCCCTGTATCCCCCTGTATCCCCCCTGTATCCCCTCTGTCCCCGCTGTCCCGGGGGTCCCCTTTATCTCCTCTATCCCCTCTGTCCCCGTGTCCCGGGGGTCCCCTGTATCCCCTCTATCCCCTCTATCCCCTCTATCCCCTCTGTCTCCGCTGTCCCGGGGGTCCCCTGTATCCCCTGTATCCCCTCTATCCCCTGTTTCCCCTCTGTCCCCGTGTCCCGGGGGTCCCCGCTGTCCCCTCTGTCCCCGTGTCCCGGGGGTCCCCTCCGTCCCCGCTGTCCCGGTGTCCCCGCTCACCCTCGGGACTCGCCCATCGCTGCTCGGGGCCGGGCGCTGCGGGGCCGCGGGGCCGCCCGGGGCCGTTATAGCCGCAAGGGCCCGGGGAGGGGCCGGTGGCGCGGGGCCAGCCAATCCCGGGCCCCGCACCGGCTCCGCACCGGGACTGCACCGGCTCCGCACCGGCTCCGCACCGGGACTGCACCGGCACCGCACCGGGACTGCACAGCCACCGCACCGGCTCCGCACCGGGACTGCACCGGCACCGCACCGGCACCGCACCGGGACTGCACAGCCACCGCACCGGCTCCGCACCGGGACTGCACCGGGACTGCACTGGGACTGCACCGGGACTGCACAGCCACCGCACCGGGACTGCACAGCCACTGCACCGGCACCGCACCGGGACTGCACCGGGACTGCACTGGGACTGCACCGGCACCGCACAGTCACCGCACCGAGACCGCACCGGGACCGCACCGGGTCTGCGCTAGGGCCGCACCGCACCGGCACTGGGACCGCACCGGGACCGCACCAGGACCGCACCGGGACTGCACCGGGACTGCACCGCCACCGGGAACTGCCGCTGCGGCACCGGGCACCGCACCGGGCACCGGGGGCACCGAGCACCGGGAACGGCTGCGGGACCGGGAACTGGGACCCGGGAACCGGGAACGTGGCAGAGGCACCGGCGCTGCGGGCACCGGCACCGGGCACCGAGCCAGGAACGGCACCGGGCTCCGCCGGCACCGGGAGCCGAGCCAGGAGCGGCTGCGGCACCGGGAGCCGGGAACGGCACCGGGAATGGCACCGGGAATGGCACCGGGAATGGCACCGGGAATGGGACAGGGTTCCTCCGACCCCGGGCACCGGCACCGCGGCTCCACACCCGCACCAGAAACCGGCACCGGACCCCCAAACCCGGGCACTCGCCGCGGCTGGGGGGACCCCACAGTCACAACTGACCCCAGAACCACAACTGGGACCCCCAGCCCTGCTGTGGGGACCCCCAGAGTCACAACTGAGACCCCACAGTCACAACTGGGACACCAGAATCACTGTGGGGACCCCAGAGCTACAACTGGGACCCCACAGTCACAACTGGGACCCCCAGCCCTGCTGTGGGGACCCCCAGAGTCACAACTGGGACCCCAGAGTCACAACTGGGACCCCCAGCCCTGCTGTGGGGACCCCCAGAGTCACAACTGGGACCCCAGAGTCACAACTGGGACCCCCAGCCCCACTATGGGGACCCCCAGCCCCAGAGTCACAACTGAGACCCCAGAGCCACAACTGGGACCCCACAGTCACAACTGGGACACCAGAATCACGGTGGGGACCCCCAGAGTCACAACTGGGACCCCCAGCCCCGCTGTGGGGACCCCCAGACCCCTCACCATGTCTGGGTACCACGACACAGCTCCGGGGACCCCCAACCCCCTAAAACCAACACTGTGACCCCCCCCCCCCCCCCCCAGCACCATTTCAGGGACCCCAGAGCCACCACTGGGACCCCCAACAAAGCCCTGGGGACCCCCAAACCCAGAGTCACAGCCGTGACCCCCCAGTGCCACTATGGGGGGACCCCGGAAGCAGAGACGTGTCTGGGACCCCCAACACCACCTTGGGGACCCCCAAACCCAAAGACACAACTGTGCCTTCCCCCCCCCCCCCCAGCATCATTTTGGGGACCCCGGAGTCATAACCGGGACCCTCAGAACAGCTCCGGGGACCCCCATTCCCAGAATAATATCTGGGACCCCCCCAGCACCACTTTGGGGACCCCCATTCCCAGAATAATATCTGGGACCCCCCCAGCACCACTTTGGGGACCCCCATTCCCAGAATAATATGGGGGACCCCCCCCCAGCACAGCTCTGGGCACCCCCAAATTCCCTCTCTCCCCCGGGGGTGTGTGTGGGGGGATACTGCTTCGGGGGTCCCCCCGCGCTCCCCCAGGTGTCCAACCCCCCCTCGTCGGGGCCCCCCGACCCTCGGAGCCCCCCCAGGGCCGGAGCCGGGGGGGTCCCGCCCCCCCCCCCCCCCCGGGCGGCCCGAACAAGGGCCCTTTGATGGGGCCTTCAAAGCCCCTTTGTCCCGGGATTAGGGGGTCGGGAGGGGGTCGCGGGGGCCGCGCCCGGCTCCGGTTGCAGGTGCCGGGGGTGGGGGGTCGGGGGGGTCCCACCTGGGCTGGGGGCTCCCGGCCCTTCCCCTGCCCGTCGGGGGCCGCGGGGGCTGCCAGAAATGGGGCCACGGGACCCCCCAGACCCCGATCCTGGGCCACGGGACCCCCAAACCCCAGTCCTTGGGGCTATGTTGGCCCCCCCCAAACCTCAGCCACGGGACCCCCAGACCCCAATCCTGGGCCACGTGGGCCCCCCATCCTTGGGGCTATGTCGGCCCCCCCAAACCTCCGCCCCAGAGCCACGGGACCCCCCAGACCCCAATCCTGGGCCACGTGGGCCCCCCAAAACCCCAGTCCTTGGGGCTAAGTCGACCCCCCCCAAACCTCAGCCCCAGGGCCATGGGACCCCCAAACCCCAGTCCTGGGCCACGTGGGCCCCCCAAACCCCAGTCCCTGGGGCTATGCTGGCCCCCCCCAAACCTCAGCCACGGGACCCCCAGACCCCAATCCTGGGCCACGTGGGCCCCCCAAAAACCCCAGTCCTTGGGACTACATCAGTCCCCCCCCAAACCTCAGCCCCAGAGCCACGGGACCCCCAAACCCCAATCCTGGGCCACGTGGGCCCCCAAAAACCCCAGTCCTTGGGGCTATGTCGGCCCCCCCAAACCTCAGCCACGGGACCCCCAAACCCCAGTCCTGGGCCACGTGGGCCCCCAAAAACCCCCATCCTTGGGGCTATGTCGGCCCCCCCAAACCTCAGCCCCAGAGCCACGGGACCCCCAAACCCCAATCCTGGGCCACGTGGGCCCCCCAAAACCCCAGTCCTTGGGGCTATGTTAGTCCCCCCCAAACCTCAGCCCCAGGGCCACGGGACCCCCCAGACCCCAGTTCTGGGCCACGTGGGCCCCCCAAAAACCCCAGTCCTTGGGGCTATGTTGGCCCCCCCAAACCTCAGCCCCCGGGTCACGTGTGCCCCCCAAATCCTGGTCCTAGGACTGCATGGACCCCCCAACCCCAAACCTGGGGCCCTGTGACCCCCCCCAACCCCAATCCTGGGCCCACATTGCCCCCCAGATCCCAACCCTGGGGCCGTGTGACCCCCCAAACCCCAATCCTGGGCCCACATGAGCCCCCAGACCTGGGGCCGTGTGACCCCCCAAACCCAAATCCTGGACCCACATTGCCCCCCAAATCCCAACCCTGGAGCTGTGGGGCTCCCCCAAACCCCAACCCTGGAGCCCCATGGTCCCTCAAACCCCAAACTGGGGGCAGTGTGACACCCCAAACCCCAATCCTGGGCCCACATGGTCCCCCAAACCCCAAAATGGGGGCAGTGTGACCCCCCCAAACCCCAATCCTGGGCCCACATTGCCCCCCAAATCCCAACCCTGGAGCCCCATGGTCCCCCCTAAACCCCAATCCTGGGCCCACATGGTCCCCCAAACCCCAAACTGGGGGCAGTGTGACCCCCCCAAACCCCAATCCTGGGCCCACATGGTCCCCCAAACCCCAAACTGGGGGCAGTGTGACCCCCCAGACCCCAACCCTGGAGCCCCACGGTCCCCCCCAAACCCCAATCCTGGGCCCACATTGCCCCCCAAACCCCAAACTGGGGGCAGTGTGACCCCCCCAAACCCCAGTCCTGGGCCCACATGAACCCCCAAACCTGGGGCAGTGTCACCCCCCCCAACCCCAATCCTCCCCAACCCCAAGGCCACATGTCCCAGCCCAGTCCTTGGGGTTGCAGGGCCCCCCCAAACCCCAACCCCGGGGTCGTGTGTCCCCCCAAAACCCCAATCCCAGGCCCACATGTCCCCCCAAAACCCCAGGCCCAGGCCCACATGTCCCCCCAACCCCCAGTCCTGGGGTCACCTGACCGCCCAAACCCCAACCCTGGGGTCACCCGACCCCCCAAACCCCAACCCTGGGGCCACATGGACCCCCAAACCCCAACCTTGGGGTCACCCGACCCCCCAAACCCCAACCCTGGGGCCACTTGACCCCCCCAAACCCCAACCCTGGGGCCACGTGGACCCCCAAAACCCAACCCTGGGGTCGTGTGTCCCCCCAAAACCCCAATCCCAGGCCCACATGTCCCCCCAAACCCCAACCCTGGGGCCACGTGGACCCCCAAACCTCAACCTCGGGGCCATGTGGACCCCCAAACCTCAACCTCGGGGCCACTTGACCCCCCCAAACCCCAGTTCTGGGGTCACCCGACCCCCCAGACCCCAGTCTTGGGGTCACCTGACCCCCCAAACCCCAACCCTGGGGCCATGTGGACCCCCAAACCCCAATCCTGGGGTCACCCGACCCCCCAAACCCCAATCCTGGAGTCACCTGACCCCCCAAACCCCAGTCCTGGGGTCACCTGACCCCCCAAACCCCAATCCTGGGGTCACCCGACCCCCCAAACCCCAATCTTGGGGCCACTTGACCCCCCCAAACCCCAGTCCTGGGGCCACGTGGACCCCCAAACCCCAACCCCGGGGTCGTGTGTCCCCCCAAAACCCCAATCCCAGGCCCACATGTCCCCCCAAACCCCAACCCTGGGGCCACGTGGACCCCCAAACCTCAACCTCGGGGCCACTTGACCCCCCCAAACCCCAATCCTGGGGTCACCCGACCCCCCAAACCCCAACCCTGGGGCCACGTGGACCCCCAAACCTCAACCTCGGGGCCACTTGACCCCCCCAAACCCCAATCCTGGGGTCACCCGACCCCCCAAACCCCAGTCCTGGGGTCACCCAACCCCCCAAACCCCAGTCCTGGAGTCACCTGACCCCCCAAACCCCAACACCAGGGCCACGTGTCCCCCCCAAACCCAACCCGGGGAGACCCGTCCCCCCCAAACTCCCGTCCTGGGGCCACTTTGTCCCCCTAAAACCCCACCCGGGGGCCACATGGACCCCCAAACCTCAGCCCCAGGGCCACGTGGCCCCCCCAACACCCCCTGACCCCCCCATCCCCTCCCAGGGTCCCTGGTACGGCCGCACAATGGCCCTTTGTCCGAGTGTCCGGAACGTTCCGGCCACGTGGCCGGGGCTGGACAGGGATGTCCGGAGTGTCCGGGGGTGGGGGGGCCTGGAGCCCCAGCCCCTGATCCAGCACTGGGAGAACTGGTGGCACTGGGAGCACTGGGCACAACTGGCACACTGGGAGAACTGGTGGCACTGGGACCACCGGGCACAACTGGCACACTGGGAGCACTGGTGGCACTGGGAGCACTGGTGGCACTGAAAGCACTGGTGGCACAGGGAGCACTGGGCACACTGGGAGCACTGGTGGCACTGGGAGCACTGGTGGCACAGGGAGCACTGGGCACACTGGGAGCACTGGTGGCACTGGGAGCACTGGGCACACTGGGAGCACTGGGAGCACTGGGCACACTGGGAGCACTGGTGGCACTGGGAGCACTGGGCACACTGGGAGCACTGGTGGCACTGGGAGGACTGGGCACACTGGGAGCACTGGTGGCACTGGGAGCACTGGTTACCCTGGAAGCACTGGGCACACTGGGAGCACTGGGCACACTGGGAGCACTGGTTACCCTGGAAGCACTGGTGGCACAGGGAGAACTGGGCACACTGGGAGCACTGGTGGCACTGGAAGCACTGGTGGCACTGGGAGCACTGGGCACAACTGGCACACTGGGAGCACTGGTGGCACTGGGAGCACTGGTGGCACTGGGAGCACTGGGCACAACTGGCACACTGGGAGCACTGGTGGCACTGGGAGCACTGGTGGCACTGGTATCGCTGGTGCCACTGGTGCCCCAGGGCGGCACTGGGAGCACTTTTCCCAGTACTGGTGTCACTGGTCCCACTGCTGTCACTGGTCCCTCACTGGTGTCATTGGTTCCTTATTGATGTTACTGGTGTCACTGGTGTCACTGGTCCCACTGGTGTCACTGGTCCCTCACTGGTGTCACTGGTTCCTTATTGATGTTACTGATGTCACTGGTCCCTCACTGGTGTCACTGGTCCCTCACTGGTGTCACTGGTTCCTTATTGATGTTACTGATGTCACTGGTCCCTCACTGGTCCCTCACTGGTGTCACTGGTCTCTCACTGCTGTTACTGGTTCCTCATTGATGTTACTGGTGTCACTGGTGTCGTTGATTCCTCATTGATGGTACTGGTCTCTCACTGGTGTCACTGGTGTCACTGGTGTCACTGGTGTCACTGGTCTCTCACTGCTGTCACTGGTGTCACTGCTGTAACTGATGTCACTGGTCCCTTACTGATGTCACTGGTGTCACTGGTCCCACTGGTGTCACTGGTCTCTCACTGCTGTCACTGGTGTCACTGCTGTAACTGATGTCACTGGTCCCTCACTGATGTCACTGGTGTCACCGGTCTCTCACTGGTGTCACTGGTATCACTGGTCCCTCACTGGTGTCACTGCTCTCTTACTGGTCCCTCACTGGTGTCACTGGTCTCTCACTGGTGTCACTGGTGTCACTGATGTCACTGGTGTCACTGGTGTCACTGGTGTCACTGGTCTCTCACTGGTGTCACTGGTTCCTCATTGATGGTACTGGTCTCTCATTGGTGTCACTGGTGTCACTGGTCCCTCACTGGTCCCTCACTGGTGTCACTGGTGTCACTGGTCTCTTACTGGTGTCACTGGTTCCTCATTGCTGCTACTGGTCTCTCACTGGTGTCACTGGTCTGTTACTGGTCCCTCACTGGTGTCACTGGTGTCACTGGTCTCTCACTGGTGTCACTGGTTCCTCATTGCTGCTACTGGTCTCTCACTGGTGTCACTGGTATCACCGGTCTCTCACTGGTGTCACTGGTATCACTGGTCCCTCGCTGGTGTCACTGCTCTCTTACTGGTCCCTCACTGGTGTCACTGGTCCCTCACTGGTCCCTCACTGGTGTCACTGGTCTATTACTGGTCTCTCACTGGTCCCTCACTGCTGTCACTGATCCCTCACTGGTGTCACTGGTCCCTCACTGGTCTCTCACTGGTGTCACTGGTCCCTCACTGGTCCCTCACTGGTGTCACTGGTCCCTCACTGATCCCTCACTGGTGTCACTGGTCCCTCACTGGTCACTCACAGGTGTCACGGATCCCTCACTGCTGTCACTGGTCCCTCACTGGTGTCACTGGTCCCTCACTGATGTCACTGGTCCCTCACTGGTGTCACTGGTCCCTCCCTGCTCCCTCCCTGCTCCCTCACTGGTCCCACTGGTTTCTCACTGCTTTCTAACTGGTCTCACTGCTCCCTCACTGCTCCCTCACTGGTCCCACTGGTCTCTCCCTGGTCCCTCACTACTGTCACTGGTCCCTCGCTGATGTCACTGGTCTCTCCCTAGTCCCTCACTGGTCCCTCCCTGCTCCTCACTGCTGTCACTGGTCCCTCCCTGGTCCCTCACTGCTGTCACTGGTCCCTCACTGGTGTCACTGGTCTCTCCCTGCTCTCTCACTGGTCCCACTGGTTTCTCACTGGTCCCACTGGTTTCTCACTGGTGTCACTGCTGTCACTGGTGTCACTGGTGTCATTGGTCCCTCCCTGGTGTCACAGGTGTCACTGGTCTCTCCCTGCTCCCTCACTGGTCCCACTGGTTTCTCACTGGTGTCACTGGTGTCACTGGTCCCTCCCTGCTCCCTCACTGGTCCCACTGGTTTCTCACTGGTGTCACTGGTGTCACTGGTGTCACTGGTCCGTCACTGGTCCCTCCCTGCTCCCTCACTGGTCCCACTGGTCCCACTGGTCCCACTGGTCCCTTCCCGCTCCCTCACTGGTCCCACTGGTCCCACTGGTCCCTCCCCGCTCCCTCACTGGTCCCACTGGTCCCACTGGTGTCACTGGTCCCTCCCGCTCCCTCACTGGTCTCACTGGTGTCACTGGTGTCACTGGTGTCACTGGTGTCACTGGTCCACTGGTCCCTCCCCGCTCCCTCACTGGTGTCACTGGTGTCACTGGTCTCACTGGTCCCACTGGTCCCACTGGTCCCTCCCCGCTCCCCCCGCTCCCGTCCCGGCTTTAGGACCCCGCGCGGTCGCTCCCCGCGCATGCGCAGTGCGGCCGGCAGGGGGCGCTCCGGCCCCTCTGGCGGTGTCGGTGCCCCCCCGCCCCCGGCGGGCACAGCGCCCCCTGGCGGCCCGGCGGCCCCGCGGCACAGGCGCCGCCGCCATCTTGTCGCCCCCAGCCGAGGGGTGGAGGCCGCGCCCCGCCCGAGCCCCGGCCCGGCCGGTACCGCCCGGGGACACGGGGGGACACCGCGGCACGGGGGGGGCTCCGGGGGGCCAACCGGGGGGGCACCGGCCGGGGGGAGCGTGTGGGGAGAGCGGGCAGCGCGGGGGAGGGGCGGGGGGAAGGGGGGTGTGAATGGGGGGGGTGAGTATGGGGGGTGGGAATGTTGGAGTGGGGGGGGGGGGGGTGGAAGTGCCGGGGGGAGTGAGGGGTGAGGGGTGAGGGGTGTGCACAGGTGAGGGGTGGGAGGGGTGAGGATGAGGGTGAGGGCGTGCACAGGTGAGGGTGGGCGTGGGTGTGCAGGTGAGAGTGGGTGTGCAGGTGAGGGTGGGTGGTGGTGTGAGGATGAGGGTGAAGGGGTGAGGGTGAAGGTGTGAGGGTGTGCACAGGTGAGGGAGTGCACAGGTGAGGGTGTGTGTGGGGGTGTGAGGATGAGGATGAAGGGGTGAGAGTGGGGTGTGCAGGTGAGGGGTGCGAGGGGTGAGGATCAGGGTGAGAGGGTGCACAGGTGAGGGTGGGTGTGGGGGTGTGAGGATGAGGATGAAGGGTGAGGGTGCAAGAGTGGGGGTGTGCACAGGTGAGGAGTGTGAGGGGTGAGGATGAAGGTGAGGGAGTGCACAGGTGAGGGTGGGGTGTGTGGGTGTGCAGGTGTGAGTGGGATGTGGGTGGTGAGGATGAGATGAAGCTGTGAGGGGGTGTGACAGTGAGGAGTGCACAGGGTGAGGATGAGGGTGAGAGGGTGCACAGGTGAGGATGAGGGTGAGAGGGTGCACAGGTGAGGATGAGGGTGAGAGGTGTGCAGGTGAGGGTGGTGTGGGGTGTGAGTGAGGGTGAGGGTGAGGTGAAGGGTGCGGTGAGGGGTGAAGGTGTGGAGTGGTGCACAGGTGAGGGAGTGCACAGGTGAGGGGGTGGGTGTGAGGATGAGGATGAAGGGGGGTGCGGTGAGAGAGTGGGGGGTGTGCACAGGTGAGGGGTGCGAGGGGTGAGGATGAGGATGAAGGGGTGAGGGTGAAGTCGTGAGAGTGGGGGTGTGCACAGGTGAGGGGTGCGAGGGGTGGTGAGGGTGAAGGGGTGAGGGTGTGCAGGTGTGAGGGTGAGGGGTGAGGTGTGAGTGTGTGAGGGATGAGGGTGAACGTGTGAGGATGAGGCTGAGGTGTGAGGGGGGTGCCCAGGTGAGGGAGTGTGTGAGGGATGAGGATGAAGGTGTGCAGGTGAGTGCAGGGTGAGGGGTGAGGGTGAGGATAAAGGTGTGAGGATGGGTGTGAGTGCAGGTGAGGAAGTGATGGGTGTGAGTGCAGGGTGAGGATGGTGATTGGGTGTGAGTGCAGGTGAGGAGGTGATGGGTGTGAGTGCAGGGTGAGGAAGGTGATGGGTGTGAGTGCAGGGTGAGGAAGGTGATGGGTGTGAGTGCAGGGTGAGGAAGGTGATGGGTGTGAGTGCAGGGTGAGGAAGGTGATGGGTGTGAGTGCAGGGTGAGGAAGGTGATGGGTGTGAGTGCAGGGTGAGGAAGGTGATGGGTGTGAGTGCAGGGTGAGGAAGGTGATGGTGTGAGTGCAGGGTGAGGAAGGTGATGGGTGTGAGTGCAGGGTGAGGAAGGATGGTGTGAGTGCAGGGTGAGGAGTGATGGGTGTGAGTGCAGGGTGAGGAAGGTGATGGGTGTGAGTGCAGGTGAGGAAGGTGATGGGTGTGAGTGCAGGGTGAGGAAGGTGATGGGTGTGAGTGCAGGGTGAGGAAGGTGATGGGTGTGAGTGCAGGGTGAGGAAGGTGATGGGTGTGAGTGCAGGGTGAGGAAGGTGATGGTGTGAGTGCAGGGTGAGGAGGTGATGGGTGTGAGTGCAGGGTGAGGATGGTGATGGGTGTGAGGGTGAGGATGAAGGTGAGGATGGTGTGAGTGATGGTGATTGGGTGTGAGTGCAGGGTGAGGAAGGTGATGGGTGTGAGTGCAGGGTGAGGAAGGTGATGGGTGTGAGTGCAGGGTGAGGATGAGATGGTGATGGGTGTGAGTGGCTGAGGAAGGTGATGGGTGTGAGTGCAGGGTGAGGATGAGGATGGGTGTGAGTGCAGGGAGGATGAAGGTGTGAGGATGGGTGAGTGCAGGGTGAGGAAGGTGATGGGTGTGAGTGCAGGGTGAGGAAGGTGATGGGTGTGAGTGCAGGGTGAGGATGAGGATGGGTGTGAGTGCCGGGTGAGGATGGTGATGGGTGTGAGTGCAGGGTGAGGAAGGTGATGGGTGTGAGTGCAGGGTGAGGAAGGTGATGGGTGTGAGTGCAGGGTGAGGATGAGGAAGGTGATGGGTGTGAGTGCAGGGTGAGGAAGGTGATGGGTGTGAGTGGGTGCCCATGGGGTGAGTGTGAAACAACAGGAGTGTGGGGCAGGGGGTGCCCATGGGGTGAGATGTGACTCAGGGGTTGCCCATGGGGTGAGATGTGGGGCAGGGGGTGCCCATGGGGTGCCCTGTGGGGCAGGGGGTGCCCATGGGGTGAGGTGTGACTCAGGGGGTGCCCATGGGTGAGGTGTGACTCGGGGTGCCCATGGGTGCCCTGTGGGGCAGAGGGTGTCCATGGGGTGAGGTGTGATGCAGTGGATGACCATGGGGTGAGATGTGACTCAGGGGGTGCCCGTGGGGTGAGGTGTGACTCAGGGGGTGCCCATGGGGTGAGATGTGACTCAGGGGGTGCCCATGGGTGAGATGTGACTCAGGGGATGCCCATGGGGTGAGATGTGACTCAGGGGGTGCCCATGGGGTGAGGTGTGACTCAGGGGATGCCCATGGGGTGAGGTGTGACTCAGGGGATGCCCATGGGGTGAGATGTGACTCAGGGGGTGCCCATGGGGGTGCCCTGTGGGGCAGGGGGTGCCCGTGGGGTGAGGTGTGACTCAGGGGGTGCCCATGGGTGCCCTGTGGGGCAGGGGGTGCCCATGGGGTGAGATGTGACTCAGGGGGTGCCCATGGATGAGGTGTGACTCAGGGGGTGCCCATGGGTGCCTTGTGGGGCAGGGGGTGCCCATGGGGTGAGGTGTGACTTAGGGGGTGCCCATGGGGTGAGGTGTGACTCAGGGGGTGCCCATGGGGTGAGGTGTGGGGCAAGGGGGTGCCCATGGGGTGAGGTGTGACTCAGGGGGTGCCCATGGGTGCCCTGTGGGGCAGGGGGTACCCATGGGGTGAGGTGTGACTCAGGGGGTGCCCATGGGGTGAGATGTGACTCAGGGGGTGCCCATGGGGTGAGATGTGACTCAGGGGGTGCCCATGGGGTGAGATGTGACTCAGGGGTGCCCATGGAGTGAGATGTGACTCAGGGGGTGCCCATGGGGTGAGATGTGGGGCAGAGGGTGCCCATGGGGTGCCCTGTGGGGCAGGGGATGCCCATGGGGTGCCCTGTGGGGCAGAGGGTGCCCCTGGGCCTGCGGGTCGTGGCTTTTCCCCCGTTCCTTGGCAATCTCCGCGTTTATTCGGACCCGCCCGAAGCCCTCCGGAGTTTGGGATTGGGGGCAATCCCTGGGGAATGGGGCAGCCGTCCCGGCTCCGTGTCCTCCCCGTCCCCAGCGCCGGATAAAAGTGTCCCAAAGGTGTTAAAAATGCTGGAATTCGGTCAAAACCGCGGCGGGAGAGGCCGGAGCGAGGAGCCGGCGGGGTTGGGAAGGGTTTGGGATGGCAGGAGAGGGTTCGGAGCGGGTGGGGTTGGGAAGGGTTTGGGATCGCAGGAGAGGGTTTGGAGCCGGGAAGGGTTTGGGATCGCAGGAGAGGGTTTGGAGCCGGGAAGGGTTTGGGATCGCAGGAGAGGGTTTGGAGCCGGCGGGTTTGGAAGGGTTTGGGATCTCAGGAGAGGGTTTGGAGCCGGGAAGGGTTGGGAAGGGTTTGGGATCGCAGGAGAGGGTTTGGAGCCGGGAAGGGTTTGGGATCGCAGGAGAGGGTTTGGAGCCGGGAAGGGTTTGGGATCGCAGGAGAGGGTTTGGAGCCGGCGGGGTTGGGAAGGGTTTGGGATCTCAGGAGAGGGTTTGGAGCCGGGAAGGGTTGGGAAGGGTTTGGGATCGCAGGAGAGGTTCGGAGCCGGCGGGGTTGGGAAGGGTTTGGGATCGCAGGAGAGGGTTTGGAGCCGGGAAGGGTTTGGGATCTCAGGAAAGGGTTCGGAGCCGGCGGGGTTGGGAAGGGTTTGGGATCGCAGGAGAGGGTTCGGAGCCGGCGGGGTTGGGAAGGGTTTGGGATCTCAGGAGAGGGTTTGGAGCCGGAGATCGGGGTCGGGAGGTGGGAAGAGGGAGGGAGGGAGGCCCCGCTGAGCTCCTGCCCTCGGAATCCTCGGAGCTGCCCTTCCCGGGTGGGACGGATCCGGGAGCGGCGGCGGGAATGTGGAGCTGGGGAGGTGTCGGGATCGTGTCCCGGGAGCGGCGGAGCCGGCGGAGGGGCTGGAAGTGGGATGGGATGGGATGGGATGGGATGGGATGAGGGGAAACGGCCTCAGGCTGTGCCGGGGCGGGTTCAGGTGGGATGTCGGGAAAACTCCTCCTGGAATGGGCTGCCCAGCCCTGGCATGGGGGGAGGGGGGAGTCGCCATTCCCAGAGGGATAAATCCCTTGGGGCCGTGGGTGGACCCGGTGTCTCCGAGGGCTTTCCAACCTCGCTAATTCCATGATTTCCACCCGCCCGAGGCTGGATGTGCCCTGTCCCGCCCTGGCTCCCGGCAGCCGCTCCTTTGGAAGCCTCTCTGCTTCCCGTCGGGATTGTCGGGCACCGGGAGGCTCCCGGTTTTTCCCCGAACCCCAAAGGTGGAACAGCACCTTTGGGAGCGGGTTGGGAAAAGGCGGGATTTGGAGAGGGGCTGCCCTGCAGGGAGCGATCTCCGGGAGCATTCCCTGATCTCCGGGAGCATTCCCTGATCTCCGGGAGCATTCCCTGATCTCTGGAAGCATTCCCTGAGCTCCAGGAGCATTCCCTGATCTCTGGGAGCATTCCCTGATCTCCGGAGCATTCCCTGATCTCCAGGAGCATTCCCTGATCTCCGGGAGCATTCCCTGATCTTTGGAAGCATTCCCTGATCTCTGGAAGCATTCCCCGAGCTCCAGGAGCATTCCCTGAGCTCCGGGAGCATTCCCTGATCTCCGGGAGCATTCCCTGAGCTCCGGGAGCATTCCCTGATCTCCAGGAGCATTCCCTGATCTCCGGGAGCATTCCCTGAGCTCCAGAGCATTCCCTGATCTCCGGGAGCATTCCCTGATCTCTGGGAGCATTCCCTGATCTCCGGAGCATTCCCTGATCTCTGGGAGCATTCCCTGAGCTCCAGGAGCATTCCCTGATCTCCGGGAGCATTCCCTGATCTTTGGAAGCATTCCCTGATCTTTGGAAGCATTCCCTGATCTCCGGGAGCATTCCCTGATCTCGGGAGCATTCCCTGATCTCCGGGAGCATTCCCTGATCTCCAGGAGCATTCCCTGAGCTCCCTGAGCTCCAGGAGCATTCCCTGATCTCCAGGAGCATTCCCTGAGCTCCAGAGCATTCCCTGAGCTCCAGAGCATTCCCTCATCTCCGGGAGCATTCCCTGATCTCCAGGAGCATTCCCTGAGCTCCAGGAGCATTCCCTGATCTCTGGGAGCATTCCCTGAGCTCCAGGAGCATTCCCTGATCTCCGGGAGCATTCCCTGAGCTCCAGAGCATTCCCTGATCTCTGGGAGCATTCCCTGATCTCCAGGAACATTCCCTGAGCTCCAGGAGCATTCCCTGATCTCCGGGAGCATTCCCTGATCTTTGGGAGCATTCCCTGATCTTTGGGAGCATTCCCTGAGCTCCAGGAACACTCCCTGATCTCCGGGAGCATTCCCTGATCTCCGGGAGCATTCCCTGATCTCTGGGAGCATTCCCTGAGCTCCAGGAGCATTCCCTCGGGATCCGGGAGCATTCCCTGATCTCTGGGAACATTCCCTGACCTCCAGAGCATTCCCTGATCTCCGGGAGCATTCCCTGATCTCTGGGAGCATTCCCTGAGCTCCAGGAGCATTCCCTGAGCTCCGGGAACATTCCCCTGATCTCTGGAGCATTCCCTGATCTCCAGGAGCATTCCCTGATCTCCGGGAGCATCCCTATGATCTCTGGGAGCATTCCCTGAGCTCCAGAGCATTCCCTGATCTCCAGGAGCATTCCCTGATCTCTGGGAGCATTCCCTGATCTCCGGGAGCATTCCCTGACCTCCGGGAGCATTCCCTGAGCTCCAGGAGCATTCCCTCGGGATCCGGGCAGGGGGTGGGGTGGCGGGATGGGAGCAGCCGGAGTTTCCCAACCGGGAGAGAGGTCGGAGCTCGTTCCCGAGGCCTTTCCCAACTCCTGGACTGTGCCCCAGCTGGAGCGGAGCCCGAGATTCCCTGGAGTGGTTTGGGGGGGGTGGCACAGTCACCCCTCCCCCCCCCGGGATCCCTGGGAGCGCGGGGGGGAAGGGCCGGAGCGGGAACGGGCTCCGGGATAATCCCGGCAGAGAGGGAATTCCAGGCGGTGCCTCCCGGTGCCGCTCCCGCCGGGTGGGATTCCCGAGGGACGTGGGGGGATTTTGGGGACTCCCTGATGCTCGTGGGTCCCTCCCAGCCCGGGATATTCCACGATTCCCTGGGATTCTGTGGGATTATCTCCATAGGCTTCCCTGGTTCCACCCCTGGATAACTCCCCACATCCCGTTTCTCCGGAGCTCCCCCATTTCTCCCGGCAGGATCCCCCCGGGATCCCAATTCCCTGGGGATTCAGGGATGGCACCGGTTCATCCCGGTTATTTCCCGCCCCTTTGGAACCCTCGGGCTCCAAATGAAGCTCCAGTTCCATTAAAACCAATTCTTAGGGATTCAACATCCCGAAATTCCATCTCATTCCCCAATCCCAGCTCCCCTTTCCGGAGCTGGGGGCTCCGTGATCCCGGTGGATCCCTTGGGCTCCTCGGGCTCCCGTGAAGCTCCAATTCCATTAAAAACCAATTTTTAGGGATTCAATATCCCGAAATTCCATCTCATTCCCGAATCCCAGCTCCCGTTTCCTCGTTATTTTAGCTCAACGTCCCTCCCCGGATCACATCCCGCGGCTCCGGGGTGGGAAAAACCGGGAGCCAGAGGGAAAACTGGGAATGCTGAGCTGGTTGGGATGTCCAGGCTGGCTGGAGGGAAAACTGGGAATGCTGAGCCGGCTGGGATGTCCAGGCTGGCTGGAGGGAAAACTGGGAATGCTGAGCTGGTTGGGATGTCCAGGCTGGCTGGAGGGAAAACTGGGAATGCCGAGCTGGTTGGGATGTCCAGGCTGGCTGGAGGGAAAACTGGGAATGCTGAGCTGGTTGGGATGTCCAGGCTGGCTGGAGGGAAAACTGGGAATGCTGAGCTGGTTGGGATGTCCAGGCTGGCTGGAGGGAAAACTGGGAATGCTGAGCTGGTTGGGATGTCCAGGCTGGCTGGAGGGAAAACTGGGAATGCTGAGCTGGTTGGGATGTCCAGGCTGGCTGGAGCAGGGAGCTGCCACATCCATTGGAGCTTTTTTTGAGGGAAAACCCTTGGAAAGGAGCAGGGAATGTGCTTTATTCCCGAGCTTTCCGGGTTGGAAATGTCCCCGACCCCCGGAGTGCCGGGAACAGCTCCCGCCTCCGGATCCGTGTCCGGGGGGGGCTCGGATGGATGGATGGGAATCATCCCGGGGAAGGTTTGGGATGGTTTGGGATGGCTGGGATGGTTTGGGATGGTTTGGGATGGTTTGGGATCCCTGGGATGGTTTGGGATGGTTTGGGATGGTTTGGGATGGTTTGGGATGGTTTGGGATGGTTTGGGATGGGTTGGGATGGTTTGGGATGGTTTGGGATGGTTTGGGATCACTGGGATGGTTTGGGATGGTTTGGGATGGTTTGGGATGGTTTGGGATGGTTTGGGATGGTTTGGGATGGTTTGGGATCACTGGGATGGTTTGGGATGGTTTGGGATGGTTTGGGATGGTTTGGGATCACTGGGATGGTTTGGGATGGTTTGGGATGGTTTGGGATGGTTTGGGGGGATCCCTGGGATGGTTTGGGATGGTTTGGGATCACTGGGATGGTTTGGGATGGTTTGGGATGGTTTGGGATGGTTTGGGATGGTTTGGGATCACTGGGATGGTTTGGGATCCCATCTCTCACCCCTCTGTGTCTGTTTTTAGGGAGCCATGGCCGGGATGGTTTGGGATCCCTGGGATCACTGGGATGGTTTGGGATCACTGGGATGGTTTGGGATCACTGGGATGGTTTGGGATGGTTTGGGATCCCTGGGATCACTGGGATGGTTTGGATGGTTTGGGATCCCAGCTCTCACCCCTCTGTGTCTGTTTTCAGGGAGCCATGGCTGGGATGGTTTGGGATCCCTGGGATCACTGGGATGGTTTGGGATCCCAGCTCTCATCCCTCTGTCTGTTTTTAGGGAGCCATAGCTGGGATGGTTTGGGATCCCTGGGATCCCTGGGATGGTTTGGGATGGATTGGGATCACTGGGATGGTTTGGGATCCCGTCTCTCATCCCTCTGTCTGTTTTTAGGGAGCCATGGCCGGGATGGTTTGGGATGGTTTGGGATGGTTTGGGATGGTTTAGGATGGTTTGGGATGGTTTGGGATCACTGGGCTGGTTTGGGATCCCAGCTCTCATCCCTCTGTCTGTTTTTAGGGAGCCATGGCCGGGATGGTTTGGGATCCCTGGGATCACTGGGATGGTTTGGGATCCCTGGGATCACTGGGATGGTTCAGGATCCCATCTCTCACCCCTCTGTGTCTGTTTTTAGGGAGCCATGGCCGGGATGGTTTGGGATCCCTGGGATCACTGGGATGGTTTGGGATGGTTTGGGATCCTTGGGATGGTTCAGGATCCCAGCTCTCATCCCTCTGTCTGTTTTTAGGGAGCCATGGCCGGGATGGTTTGGGATCCCTGGGATCACTGGGATGGTTTGGGATCCCTGGGATCACTGGGATGGTTTGGGATGGTTTGGGATCCCGTCTCTCATCCCTCTGTCTGTTTTTAGGGAGCCATGGCCGGGATGGTTTGGGATGGTTTGGGATGGTTTGGGATCCCAGCTCTCATCCCTCTGTCTGTTTTTAGGGAGCCATGGCCGGGCCCGTCCCCAGCCGGGCCAGGGTCTACGCGGACGTGAACACCCAGAGACCCCGGGAATATTGGGATTACGAGTCACACGTCGTGGAATGGGGGTACGGACGGGGGTGGGAATGCACAGGGACACGGACACGGGTGGGGACACGGACAGGGACAGGGACAGGGACAGGGACAGGGATAGGGATGGGGACAGGGATAGGGATGGGGACACGGACAGGGACAGGGATGGGGACACGGACAGGGACAGGGACAGGGACAGGGACGGGGATAGGGATGGGGATGGGGACACGGACACGGGTGGGGATGGGGACACGGACAGGGACAGGGATGGGGACGGGGACATGGACAGGGATAGGGATGGGGACACAAAGAGGGACATGGACAGGGACACAGACACAGACAGGGACATGGACAGGGATAGGGATGGGGATGGGGACATGGACACAGACAGGGACATGGACAGGGATGGGGACACGGATAGGGACAGGGACAGGGATAGGGACATGGACATGGACACAGACAGGGACATGGACATGGACACAGACAGGGACAGGGACACGGACAGGGACAGGGACAGGGACACGGTCAGGGACAGGGATGGGGACATGGAGAGGGACATGGACATGGACACGGACACGGACACGGACATGGACACGGACATGGACACAGACACGGACAGGGACAGGGACAGAGACACGGACAGGGACAGGGACACGGACACGGAGACAGACACGGACAGAGACACGGACATGAACAGGGGCAGGGACAGGGGCAGGGACAGGGACATGGACACGGACCCGGACACAGACACAGACACGGACAGGGACAGGGACATGGACATGGACAGGGATGGGGACACGGAGAGGGACAGGGATGGGGACATGGACATGGACACAGACAGGGACACGGACAGGGACACAGAGAGAGACACGGACACGGAGACAGACACGGACATGGACAGGGACAGGGACACTGACAGGGACACGGACACGGACATGGACACAGACAGGGACAGGGACAGGGACATGGACACAGAGACAGACACGGACAGGGACAGGGACACAGACAGGGACCGGGACAGGGACAGGGACACGGACAGGGACACGGACAGGGACAGGGACAGGGACACGGACACAGAGACAGACACGGACAGGGACAGGGACACAGACAGGGACCGGGACAGGGACAGGGACACGGACAGGGACACAGACAGGGACCGGGACAGGGACATGGACACGGACATGGACACGGACATGGACACAGACACAGACACGGACACGGACACGGACATGGACACAGACACTGACAGGGACACGGACACGGACATGGACACAGACACGGACAGGGACAGGGACATGAACACTGAGAGGGACAGGGACAGGGACAGGGACAGGGACAGGGACACGGACCCGGAGCCACCGCCGCCCCCGGGCTGGTGTGGCTGGATCTGGCTGGATGTGGCTGGATCTGGCTGGATGTGGCTGGATCTGGCTGGATCTGGCTGGATCTGGCTGGATCTGGCTGGATCTGGCTGGATCTGGGAGCACTGGGCCCGGGGGTGCTCGGGGGGCTTTTCCAGCCCAAACCTGCCCAACCGCCTCCTCCCCCGAGCTGCTACCGTGTTGTCTCTGCTAATGAGCAATTAATTAGTGAAGCCAGGCTTTCCAGGCTTTCCAGCCTCTCCTTCCCTTCCCGACCCCGGGCTGGCTCCATATGGAATCCCCGGGGCCGTGGTGGGATAACGGGATAATTACCCCTGTTCCTGCTGTTCCCTCGCTCCCCTCGGATGACTCGGGATCCAGACAGGGAGGGTTCCTGGCAGGGAGAGCTGCTTTGGTCCTTTCTGGGAATATTCCCTCGGAATATTTGTTTTTAGAGATCCTTGGGATCCCTTTAGACCCCTCGGGATCAAGGAGGGGGAATTCCCAGGGGAATCTGCTCGTTGGGAATTCCGTCCTCTCCTGGTTTTGGGGTGTGGGATGAGCTCAGGAGGAGAGGGAAGGGGGGAGAGGGATCGGGAGCAGGACACCGGGAGCCCGGAGATTCCCGGATTCGGGATTTTGGGATCCAAAACCCGGCGCCAGGAATTGGGATTTGGGGATTTCCCGGGAGGGGCCATTCCCACCTGGAAACCCGGAGCCAGGAATTGGGATTTGGGGATTTCCTGAGCCAGGAATTGGGATTTGGGGATTTCCCGGGAGGGGCTGTCCCTGAGCTCTCCATGAGGGTCCAGTGGCCATTCCCACCTGGAAACCCGGAGCCAGGAATTGGGATTTGGGGATTTCCTGAGCCAGGAATTGGGATTTGGGGATTTCCTGGGAAGGGTTGTCCTTGAGCATTCCATGAGGATCCAGTGGCCATTCCCACCTGGAAACCCGGGATTTGGGATTTGGGGATTTCCTGGAAGTGCCATGGCCTGGGAGGGGATGTCCCTGAGCATTCCATGAGGGTCCAGTGGCCATTCCCACCTGGAAACCCGGAGCCAGGAATTGGGATTTGGGGATTTCCTGGGAAGGGGCTGTCTCTGAGCATTCCATGAGGGTCCGGTGGCCATTCCCACCTGGAAACCCGGGATTTGGGATTTGGGGATTTCCTGGAAGTGCCATGGCCTGGGAAGGGGCCGTCCCTGAGCTCTCCATGAGGGTCCGGTGGCCATTCCCACCTGGAAACCCGGAGCCAGGAATTGGGATTTGGGGATTTCCCAGGAGGGGCCATCCCTGAGCATTCCATGAGGGTCCAGTGGCCATTCCCACCTGGAAACCCAGAGCCAGGAATTGGGATTTGGGGATTTCCTGGGATGGGCCATCCCTGAGCATTCCATGAGGGTCCAGTGGCCATTCCCACCTGGAAACCCGGAGCCAGGAATTGGGATTTGGGGAATTAGGAATTGGGATTTGGAGATTTCCCGGCAGGGGCCATTCCCACCTGGAAACCCGGAGCCAGGAATTGGGATTTGGGGATTTCCCAGGAGGGGCCATCCCTGAGCATTCCATGAGGGTCCGGTGGCCATTCCCACCTGGAAACCTGGAACCAGGAATTGGGATTTGGGGATTTCCTGGAAGTGCCATGGCCTGGGAGAGGCTGTCCCTGAGCATTCCATGAGGGTCCAGTGGCCATTCCCACCTGGAAACCCGGAACCAGGAATTGGGATTTGGGGATTTCTTGAGCCAGGAATTGGGATTTGGGGATTTCCTGAGCCAGGAATTGGGATTTGGAGATTTCCTGAGCCAGGAATTGGGATTTGGGGATTTCCTGGGAAGGGTTGTCCTTGAGCATTCCATGAGGATCCAGTGGCCATTCCCACCTGGAAACCTGGGATTTGGGGATTTCCTGGAAGTGCCATGGCCTGGGAAGGGGCCGTCCCTGAGCATTCCATGAGGGTCCGGTGGCCATTCCCACCTGGAAACCCGGAGCCAGCCCCGCCCCGGGTGTCGTGCGGGTGTTTTGGGATCCCGAAATCCCGGCGTTCCCGGCAGGAATCAGGATGACTACCAGCTGGTGCGGAAGCTGGGCCGGGGCAAGTACAGCGAGGTCTTCGAGGCCATCAACATCACCAACAACGAGAAGGTCGTCGTCAAGATCCTCAAGGTACGGCCCGGGAAAACCGGGAATGCTGGGAATGCCGGCCCGGGAAAACCCGGAATGCTGGCCTGGGAAAACCTGGAATGGTGGCCTGGGTAAACTTGGAATGGTGGCCTGGGAAAACCCGGAATGCTGGCCTGGGAAAACCTGGAATGTGGGTGTGGGAAACCTGGAATGCTGACCTGGGAAACCTGGAATGCTGACCTGGGAAAACCTGGAATGCGGGGGTGGGAAAACTGGGAATGCTGGCCTGGGAAAACCCGGAATGCCGGCATGGGAAACCTGGAATGCGGGGGTGGGAAAACCTGGAATGCTGGCTTGGGAAACCTGGAATGCGGGGGTGGGAAAACCTGGAATGCTGGCCTGGGAAAACCTGGAATGCTGGCCTGGGAAAACCCGGAATGCCGGCATGGGAAAACCTGGAATGCTGGCCTGGGAAACCCGGAATGCTGGCCCAGGAAAACCCGGAATGCTGGCCCAGGAAAACCTGGAATGCTGGCATGGGAAAAAACCTGGGATGCTGGCCTGGGAAAACCTGGGATGCTGGCCTGGATGCTGTTTGTTGGGAACGACCTTCCCTGGGCCCGTTCTGGGTCACAATCCCAGTGGATCCAATCCCTGTGCCACGGACACGCAGCCGGGCCCGGATCCGCCGCATCCCACTTTTCCGAGTCGACATTCCAAGGGTTGGGTCGACATTCCAAGGGTTGTGGCTCCTGGTGACACTCGTGTGTGCCCGGGAAGTCCGAGCCCATTGGTTGGGATCCAGTGGGATGGACGGGCCTGGAGAACCCACGGAATCCTCATGGATTCCCTCTGTGGATCCCACACCCGTGTTCCTGTGGCGTTCCTGGCCGGAGCCATTCCCGGCCGGAGCCATTCCCGGCCGGAGCCATTCCCAGACGGATCCATTCCCAGCTGGATCCATTCCCAGCCAGAGCCATTCCCGGCCGGAGCCGTTCCCGGCCGGAGCCATTCCCAGCCGGATCCGTTCCCAGCCAGAGCCATTCCCGGCCGGAGCCATTCCTGACCGGAACCATTCCCAGCCAGAGCCATTCCCAGCCAGAGCCATTCCCAACCAGAGCCATTCCCAGCCGGATCCATTCCCAAACGGAGCCGTTCCTGGCTGGATCCATTCCCGGCTGAGCCATTCCCAGCCAGAGCCATTCCCAACCAGAGCCATTCCCAGCCGGATCCATTCCTGACTGAATCCATTCCCAGCTGGATCCATTCCCAGCCGGAACCATTCCTGGTTGGATCCATTCCCAGCCAGAGCCATTCCCGGCTGGAGCCATTCCCAGCCAGAGCCATTCCCAGCCGGATCCATTCCTGACTGAATCCATTCCCAGCTGGATCCATTCCCAGCCAGAGCCATTCCCGACTGGATCCATTCCCGGAGCCATTCCCGGTCAGAACCATTCCCAGCCAGAGCCATTCCCGGCCGGAGCCATTCCCAGCTGGAACCGTTCCCGATTGGATCCATTCCCGTCGGATCCGTTCCCGTCGGATCCGTTCCCGGCCGCTGACCCTCTCCCTGTCCCGTTCCCAGCCGGTGAAGAAGAAGAAGATCAAGCGGGAGATCAAAATCCTGGAGAATCTCCGGGGGGGGCCCCAACATCATCGGCCTCCTGGACATCGTCAAGGATCCCGTGGTGAGGAACCCGCGGGAATCCCTGGGAAGAGTCGGGAACCCTCGGGAACCCTCGGGAATCCTTGGGAATCCTTGGGAAGAGTCAGGAATCCTTGGGAACCCTCGGGAATCCTTGGGAATAATCGGGAATAATCGGGAATCCTCGGGAACCCTTGGGAATCCTTGGGAATAATTGGGAATCTTTGGGAATCCTCGGGAATCCCTGGGAATCCTCAGGAACCCTCGGGAACCCTCGGGAATCCTCGGGAATCCTCGGGAACCCTCGGGAACCCTCGGGAATACTTGGGAATACGCGGGAATCTTTGGGAACCCTCAGGAATCCTTAGGAATCCTTGGGAATAGTCGGGAATACTCGGGAATACTCGGGAATCCTTGGGAATACTCGGGAATCCTTGGGAATAGTCAGGAATCCTCGGGAACCCTCAGGAACCCTTGGGAACCCTCAGGAACCCTCATGAATCTTTGGGAACCCTCGGGAATCTTCGGGAACCCTTGGGAATACTCAGGAATCTTTGGGAATCCTCGGGAACCCTTGGGAACCCTCGGGAACCCTCGGGAATCTTTGGGAACCCTCGGGAATCCTCGGGAATCCTTGGGAATCCTCGGGAACCCTTGGGAATAGTCGGGAATACTCGGGAATCTTTGGGAACCCTCGGGAATCTTTGGGAACCCTCGGGAATCCTTGGGAATAGTCGGGAATACTCGGGAACCCTCGGGAATCCTCGGGAATCTTCGGGAACCCTCGGGAACCCTTGGGAACCCTCGGGAATCTTTGGGAATAGTCGGGAATACTCAGGAACCCTCGGGAACCCTCGGGAACCCTCGGGAACCCTCGGGAATCCTTGGGAATAATCGGGAATCCTTGGGAATACTCAGGAACCCTCGGGAATCTTTGGGAATACTCGGGAATCTTTGGGAAGCCTCGGGAACCCTCGGGAATCCTCGGGAACCCTCGGGAATCTTTGGGAACCCTCGGGAATCCTTGGGAACCCTCGGGAATCCTCCCTAGAAAAACCCTATGAAAATAACCCTACAGGAACAACCCCTCAAAACAAACCCTACAGACACAAACCCTACAAAACCAAACCCTACAAAACCAAACCCTACAAAAACAAACCCTTCAAAACAAACCCTACAGAAACAACCCTACAAACTCAACCCCTACAAACCCAACCCTACAAACCCAAACCCTACAGAAATAACCCTACAAAAACAAACCCTACAAAACCAAACCCTACAGAAACAAACCCTACAAAACCAAACCCTACCAGAAACAACCCTTCAAAACAAACCCTACAAAAACAAACCCTACAAAAACAAACCCTACAAAAACAAACCCTACAGAAACAACCCTACAAACCCAAACCCTACGAACCCAACCCTACAGAAACAAACCCTCCAACCCCAAAACCCACAGAAACCCTCCAACCCCAGTCCCACAACCCCAAACCCTCCAACCCCAAACCCTACAGAAACAAACCCTACAACCACAAACCCTACAGAAACAACCCTACAGAAACCCTACAACCCCAAACCCTACAGAACAAACCCTCCAACCCCAAACCCTACAGAAACCCTCCAACCCCAAACCCACAAACCCAAACCCTACAGAAACCCTCCAACCCCAAACCCTACAGAAACCCTCCAACCCCAAACCCTACAACCCCAACCCCTCCAACCCCAAACCCTACAAAAACAAACCCTCCAAACCCAAACCCTACAGAAACCCTCCAACCCCAAAACCACAACCCCAACCCCTACAACCCCAAACCCTACAGAAACCTTACAACCCCAAACCCTACAACCCAAAACATCCAGCCCCAAACCCACAAAGCCAACCCCTCCAACCCCAAACCCTACAGAAACAAACCCTACAAACCCAACCCCTACAGAAACCCTACAAACCCAAACCCTACAGAAACAAACCCTCCAACCCCAAACCCTCCAACCCCAAACCCTACAACCCCAAACCCTACAGAAACAAACCCTACAACCCCAAACCCTACAGAAACCCTCCAACCCCAAACCCTACAACCCCAAACCCTACAGAAACAAACCCTACAACCCCAAACCCTACAGAAACCCTCCAACCCCAAACCCTACAGAAACAAACCCTACAACCCCAACCCCTACAGAAACAAACCCTACAGAAACCCTCCAACCCCAAACCCTCCAACCCCAAACCCTCCAACCCCAAACCCTACAGAAACCCTCCAACCCCAAACCCTCCAACCCCAAACCCTACAGAAACCCTACAACCCCCATCCCTGACTCTGTCCCCGCAGTCCCGCACGCCCGCCCTGGTGTTCGAGCACGTCAACAACACCGACTTCAAGGTGAGTCCCTTTGGGGTCTGTAGGGTCAGGGACAGCCCCCCCTTTGATCCCTCAGCACCCTTTGGGGTCTGTAGGGTCAGTGCCAGCCCCCCCTTTGATCCCTCAGCACCCTTTGGGGTCTGTAGGGTCAGTGCCAGCCCCCCCTGTGCTCTGGGACCCTTTGGGGTCTGTAGGGTCAGTGCCAGCCCCCCCTTTGATCCCTCAGCACCCTTTGGGGTCTGTAGGGTCAGTGCCAGCCCCCCCCTGTGCTCCAGGGACCCTTTGGGGTCTGTAGGGTCAGTGCCAGCCCCTCCCTGATCCCGGGACCCTTTGGGGTCTGTAGGGTCAGTGCCAGCCCCCCCCTGTGCTCTGGGACCCTTTGGGGTCTGTAGGGTCAGTGCCAGCCCCCCCCTCTGCCCCCGGGACCCTTTGGGGTCTGTAGGGTCAGTGCCAGCCCCCCCCTGAGCCCCCGGGACCCTTTGGGGTCTGTAGGGTCAGTGCCAGCCCCCCCTGAGCCCCCGGCACCCTTTGGGGTCTGTAGGGTCAGTGCCAGCCCCCCCTCTGATCCCGGGACCCTTTGGGGTCTGTAGGGTCAGTGCCAGCCCCCCCTGATCCCCGGGACCCTTTGGGGTCTGTAGGGTCAGTGCCACCCCCCCCTCTGATCCCCAGGACCCTTTGGGGTCTGTAGGGTCAGTGCCAGCCCCCCCTGTGCTCTGGGACCCTTTGGGGTCTGTAGGGTCAGTGCCAGCCCCCCCTGAGCCCCCAGGACCCTTTGGGGTCTGTAGGGTCAGTGCCAGCCCCCCCCTCTGATCCCGGGACCCTTTGGGGTCTGTAGGGTCAGTGCCAGCCCCCCCTGTGCTCTGGGACCCTTTGGGGTCTGTAGGGTCAGTGCCAGCCCCCCCCTGATCCCAGGACCCTTTGGGGTCTGTAGGGTCAGTGCCAGCCCCCCCCTCTGATCCCTGGGACCCTTTGGGGTCTGCAGGGTCAGTGCCAGCCCCCCCTGAGCCCCCAGGACCCTTTGGGGTCTGTAGGGTCAGTGCCAGCCCCCCCTGTGCTCTGGGACCCTTTGGGGTCTGTAGGGTCAGTACCCAGCCCCCCCTCTGATCCCTGCACCCTTTGGGGTCTGTAGGGTCAGTGCCAGCCCCCCCCTCTGATCCCCAGGACCCTTTGGGGTCTGTAGGGTCAGTGCCAGCCCCCCCCCGATCCCCGGGACCCTTTGGGGTCTGTAGGGTCAGTGCCAGCCCCCCCCTGAGCCCCGGGACCCTTTGGGGGTCTGTAGGGTCAGTGCCAGCCCCCCCTCTGATCCTGGGACCCTTTGGGGTCTGTAGGGTCAGTGCCAGCCCCCCCTGATCCCTGGGACCCTTTGGGGTCTGTAGGGTCAGTGCCAGCCCCCCCCTGATCCCGGGACCCTTTGGGGTCTGTAGGGTCAGTGCCAGCCCCCCCCTCTGCTCTGGGACCCTTTGGGGTCTGTAGGGTCAGTGCCAGCCCCCCCTCTGCTCATGGGACCCTTTGGGGTCTGTAGGGTCAGTGCCAGCCCCCCCTGAGCCCCCAGGACCCTTTGGGGTCTGTAGGGTCAGTGCCAGCCCCCCCCTGAGCCCCAGGACCCTTTGGGGTCTGTAGGGTCAGTGCCAGCCCCCCCTCTGCTCTGGGACCCTTTGGGGTCTGTAGGGTCAGTGCCAGCCCCCCCCCTGATCCCCGGGACCCTTTGGGGTCTGTAGGGTCAGTGCCAGCCACCCCTGAGCCCCGGGACCCTTTGGGGTCTGTAGGGTCAGTGCCAGCCCCCCCTCTGCCCCCGGGACCCTTTGGGGTCTGTAGGGTCAGTGCCAGCCCCCCCTGAGCCCCGGGACCCTTTGGGGTCTGTAGGGTCAGTGCCAGCCCCCCCTGAGCCCCCAGGACCCTTTGGGGTCTGTAGGGTCAGTGCCAGCCCCCCCCCGTGCTCTGGGACCCTTTGGGGTCTGTAGGGTCAGTGCCAGCCCCCCCTGATCCCTGGGACCCTTTGGGGTCTGTAGGGTCAGTGCCAGCCCCCCCTGAGCCCCCAGCACCCTTTGGGGTCTGTAGGGTCAGTGCCAGCCCCCCCTCTGAGCCCCCAGGACCCTTTGGGGTCTGTAGGGTCAGTGCCAGCCCCCCCTGTGCTCTGGGACCCTTTGGGGTCTGTAGGGTCAGTGCCAGCCCCCCCTCTGATCCCGGGACCCTTTGGGGTCTGTAGGGTCAGTGCCAACCCCCCCTGATCCCTGGGACCCTTTGGGGTCTGTAGGGTCAGTGCCAGCCCCCCCTCTGCCCCCGGGACCCTTTGGGGTCTGTAGGGTCAGTGCCAGCCCCCCCTGAGCCCCGGGACCCTTTGGGGTCTGTAGGGTCAGTGCCAGCCCCCCCTGATCCCAGGACCCTTTGGGGTCTGTAGGGTCAGTGCCAGCCCCCCCCTGAGCCCCCAGGACCCTTTGGGGTCTGTAGGGTCAGTGCCAGCCCCCCCCGTGCTCTGGGACCCTTTGGGGTCTGTAGGGTCAGTGCCAGCCCCCCCCGTGCTCTGGGACCCTTTGGGGTCTGTAGGGTCAGTGCCAGCCCCCCCCCTGATCCCTGCACCCTTTGGGGTCTGTAGGGTCAGTGCCAACCCCCCCTGTGCTCTGGGACCCTTTGGGGTCTGTAGGGTCAGTGCCAGCCCCCTCTGATCCCCGGGACCCTTTGGGGTCTGTAGGGTCAGTGCCAGCCCCCACTCTGAGCCCCCAGGACCCTTTGGGGTCTGTAGGGTCAGTGCCAGCCCCCCTCTGAGTCCCCAGGACCCTTTGGGGTCTGTAGGGTCAGTGCCCGCCCA